>NW_015159724.1:1069190-1095691 GCF_001447785.1 Gekko japonicus | reverse complement strand
TGACTGGTCCAAAATCACACAGCCAGCTTCCACTGCAAGATGGGGATCTGAACCTGGGTCTTGCAGACCCTACTTTGAAGCTCTAACTGCTGCACCTCAGCACCTCATAGGGTGGCTGCTGATGAACGGTAGCAAGCAGCCGAGGCTAGGTGAGTCATGCAAATCGGGGGGACCTGGCAACCCTAGACTACTGCAAGGCCTAAAGTTGCTAACCTCCAAATGGGACCTGGAGAACCCCCCGAATTACAACTGGACTCTAGACAGCAGAGGTCTGTCTCCCTACAGGAAATGGCTGCTTTGGAGGGTGGACTCTATGTACCCCAATGAGGTCCCTGTCCTCCCCAAGCTCCACCTCCAAATCTCCAGGAGTTTCCCAACCCAGAGTTGGCAACCCTAGTTATAGCCACATTAGTTGGCAACTCTTGTGAGGCCTGGCCCCAAGGCTCCCTCCCTCCCTCCCTCAAAGGCCAGATGAGGCCTGGAATGGGCCCTTCCCCCACCCTTTTACTGACAGAACCAGTTAGAAGGGTCCCCCCCAAAAATTCCAATCTCTCACCGTTGATGCCTGAAGCAGATCCCTGCAGAGGCCATTTCAAAAGGTTTTTGGGGGAATTCAGCCATCCCTGAAGGGATGTTTTTAGTTTTTGGATTTTTCTACAAACCCAGGAAGTCTACTGACTATGTAGGAAAAGCTGTTAGGGGAGAGTGAGCCCCCTGTTGGTGGAAATAAGTATCCGCACAGAAAAAAACCCTCTGGAAAATAGAATAAGGATGCTTTTACTACCTTGGATCCATACTTTCAAGGTTTCCAAGAGGAAGCACCATTATACACTATCAAAGGCCTTTTCTATGTACAAAGATATTACTGGTACTGCTAAATTGGTCTATTTGCATAATTAATTGTTTTGCCATGTCTTTCAAATTGCAGTGAGTCAAAAAGTTTATACTCAAATAACAGAGACAAACATATTTTATAACTGCTGTTTAATACTGGAACTTTATTTAATGTTACTATGTTTTGTTCTACCTTCAAAACATCTTAGCCTTTTCTGTTTAGCAGTGAAAACACTGTCAAGTTAAATAATTCAATGTTCATTGTTTGTATAATACAGACAGTGAGCCTTGATTGGCTTGTGCTATGGGGTTGATAGCCTTGCAATTTTACTGATTAGAGTATTAGACACAGAAAATATGTTGGTCCTTGAATAAGTGTTTTGACTGAGTGAAAAAATGCAATTTTTCTAATTTGGATCTCTGCCTATATCATGAACATCTAATAGAGTGACTCTGTTCTTCAATAATTTGGGGAATAGTCTTAAAACCTTTCATGTCATCCCCCCAAATTATCTCTCCCTCAGCAAAATTGTGATGTCATTTAAATTTATCTAATTATAAACGTTATATTTTTAGATAGATTAATTTCCATTTGGTGCCACCTGATCTAGTTTTCACCATAACTTTGTTGAGTTCTTTTCCAGTGTTCGATTCCTGCCACACAACATTTGCTTTTCATTCCTAAAATTCTTTCCCCTCTTTTTGTCCTTTTTAAAAAAGTTATTATGTATTTTTATTTTTATTTTTGTCATTCCAATTAGGTAATTTAACTTCAATGGACTTAGAATGGTGCAATTCTGCTTAAGATGGCACTGTCATAAAACTACTCTGGTTAATGCACTCAATTATACTTCTAGCAGGGCTTTTTTTCTGGGGGAATGTGCCAGAATGAAGTTCTAGAACCTCTTTGACAAAAATCTTAAAAAATGTTTATAAAAGTTCATGAGTTTTCAGTATACAGACCGAAAACTTCATTTTCTTCTTGAGAGTTCTGGCACCTCTTAAAAAGAAAAGAAAAGAAAAGATAAAGAAGCCCTGCTTCTAGGCATGTAATAATGGAAGTAAAAATTGTTATCAATCTGTTTTAAATTTGCTTTCAAATTCAGTTCTTATAATTTATAAGAAAGAGTCAAAACACTTGCAATTATGTTCCAAATTTAAAACAAGCTGAATTGTGATTTTGGCCTTGTTCTCTTTTAGACAGAAAGCTCCTAGCTATACCTTTCCAGTAGCTGCTTGCCACAACATGGAGAGCCTTTCTCTGAAATGAGTTTGTATAGTTAGCTCACTGATCTCAATGAAGCATAGAATTAGTCATTGTGGAGGAAATCACCCTCTACCACACTTATCACCTAATGCATGTGTTGAATACAATGCACAGTCTCATTGAGGTGCTGAAATTTACTGAGTCCCGATATGATTCTAAAGCTGTTACCACTGATTTTAATGTTTATACTGTGTTTTAAATTGTATTTATTGTAACATGATGTTAACTGCCCTGAGCCCACTTGTGGGATGGGCAGGATATAAATACAAAAATAATATATGCCAATAAAAGGCTTGTCTGATAATGATAATACAAAAATAAAAGATAAAAAAATACATCTAACTATCCCACAATGGAATCCTAAGCAGAGCTACATCCTCCAAAGTCAATGGACTTAGAAAGATATGACTTTGCCCAGAATTTCACTATTATTATTATAATTAAGAATAAATGTTTGGTTTTATGCTGATCTAGTTTTGTACCCATCCATGGGACTAAATGCCTTTTGTCATATCTAGGTTGTGGTTTGATCAGTTAATGTGGAAATCCTTGGGAAGTGTTGAGTTTTAAAACTGCTCCTTCAGCTCTGTTCACATTCCTTTCATCTACTACAGGTAAATTTTAAAACACACACAAGATCCCCCTTAAAAAAAATACCTTCAGTATGTTTCTAGTTTCCAAATGACTAAAGAATTGTTTAATCTTTCCATTACCTTGCTGAAAGGTCTCCTGCCAAGCTTCTAAATTAATGTTGGGTATATCTTCACAACTCTGAAAATCTTCAGGAAACTTTCCAAGCATGAAAACATCAAGGGGTAATGCAGTGACATCTGTATTGTCACAGATTAGTCTGGATAAAGAATATTTTCTGAGTTCATGCCTTTGAGAATTTGTAAAAACATTACTGTTTTCCCACCAAAAGCTGCAGAGATGCAAGAAAAATAAAATTGTAAGGTATTAGAAGGCTGCTATCTGACATATAGTTGGATGTGATGAAATTAACTGATTTTAGTAGGTTTTACCAAGCATAACTGTGTTAGATTCTAGACACAAGTGTTGATTCAAAGCTGTATAATAAATATTGCACACCTTTGCACAAAATAGTTGGGTTTCTACATGTACTAAGAAATAGCTGTAATTCTTCTATGATCAGTAGTTCTTAGAAATGTGCACCCCCCCACATACACAGTAGCCCTGTTTACACGTTACAGTGAAACATTTACATCCTGTGTGTACCTGTGTATATCTGTTAGTAAGAAACATACAAAATGTGTCCACTTTAGAAATGATATCACGGACCAGTACCTGGATAAATGTGGAGTTTAAATCACACATTGAGCTGCATATGTTTTGAATGTGACATGAGTGTTACTCAATGCATGTATAAGGGGAAAAATCAAGTGTGCATTGTACACAGTTGTACATTCCTTCACTGTAGTTTGTGAACAGGGCTACTGTAAAATATGGGCATCAGTATGGAAAGGGAATATGATTTTGTATCAGAAAAAAAGATCTGTTGTTGAACCATTATTTCCCCAAGTAGGGGTTCAATCTAATTTAATGTTCTGCTTGAAGTAATTTACAGATTTCTTCTGGAAAAGAGGTTCTGTTGGGACTCAGTATTCTTAAATCAGTAGGCATTCAAGGCCTTTGTGTTTTCACAACAACAGAGTTTAGCACTTAGCAGGTGCTGCAATGCTGCTTTTATAGATGAACCTCTTCAAGGATTCCATAACATGTGATAAGATGAGCAAGAGTCCAGCAACACTTCTGGTTCAGTTTTGAATAAAAGACAGCATTAATTTAGTAAAAATCAGTATTTTCACTTCATGTATGTGCTTGAAGGGTTTAGTCTATGCATCTGTACCAGGGAGCCAGGTTGTTCAGTTCAAAGCCACCTATGACTGAAGTCTGTTGCACTAGAGATTGCACAGTGCATGTGTGTTCTCTCAGCATAGATAGCATAGATATCCCTGGAGGGTCTCTTGAGGCAGGCAGGGTCTTGGCTAATCTGCTTTGCCTGCAAAAAGATCCCAGGTTCAATCCCCAGCATCTTAACAAGGATTAGGTAGTAGGTGCTGTGAACGACCTATACCCAAAACTTTGGGAAGCCGATGCAAGTCAGAGTAGATAATATTGACCTGATGGAGGGTCTGATGCCATAGGATAACTTCATCACATGTTCAAAGGAAGATCGGATAGGTGGTGGAAGATCAAGATAATAGCTTGGCAGAGTCAATTGCAAGGATTGCATTCACAACTCCTGCACAGTTCAAACTCCCCCCCAACTAGAGGCTAAGTTCAAACTCCCCCCAACTGGCTAGGCTCCGTCTGCCCATCATATATGCCAACACCAGGTACAAGAGCAAAAGAGCAACACCTGCCAGAATCCACCTGGGCCTATTTTCTGGTCTTGCCCCGGTACCAGAATATTTGAAACCAAAGCATTACTAAGAAAGAAACAATGCAGATGTACTTACCGGTCACCATCTCTGAGTGCTTTCATTTGTTTTCCAATGATACAGGCAAATAATGGGCCTGTTCTAGCACCTGGTAAAATGTTTTCGACTATACCACCTAGCCAGACATCAATGTTGTCAGGGATGCCATATAGTTCCAGAAGTTTTTTAACAACATTCCTGTTCTCTATTGCTGTTACCAGGTCAGTTTCTGTCCTCAGTCTTGGCAAGTCACAGAATTCTCGCCATTCGTTGTAACCTATAAATATTACATTCATAGTAAAATTCAAACAGATTTTTACTAAAGGCCTTACTAAGCAAACAGTGTTAAAATGCTGGACCAAACCTGTTAGAAGAGATAACCTCGGATCTTCTCCTTAACTCTGAATGTGTGGCTCTGATTATTGTACTTAGCAGTGAGGAAAGAGGTTTTTTTTCCTGTTGCTAATATTTTAAGTTGAGACATTACATGGAAGATATATTTATCAGATTTACATCCTTCCTCTCCTCCAAAGAGCTCAGAACATTCTCTGACAATTCTTATAAATGTTTACTCAGCAGTAAGTGCCAGGAGGTGAGAGGATTTACCAGCAGCAGGGGGAGGCCTAGACTGGCATTGCAGTGATGTCATTGGTGATCTAGCAACATAACTTCTGGCACACACCAGAAGTGACATCATTGCATCACCAATGCTGTAGTATTTGGGGGGAAATGTATGTAAGAAGCTGTTTGTTACCATAGGGTTTTTGCCCAAATTCCAGAGCATTCTGTATCACCAGTTAACACAATAACATCACTTCCTGTGTGGCATGGGAAGTGACCGCAATCACCAACTAGGTGATTGCTGGCAGGGGGTAAGGCTCGGGGCAGTGGATTCCCACCCCCTCTGGCAGGAGCCTATTAGTCCTAATAGGGGCTATAGGATTCAGTGGCACTTACCCTCAAGTAAGCATTCTCTGGATTTTACACCCCCCCCCCAATACATTAGTTTGAGACTTGTGATTCAGAACATACTTGCTTGGAAATAAGTCCCATCGAATCCACTGGCACTTACTGCTACATAAGCACGCACAAGTCACTTGTCCAAGATGAGATTCATGGTGAGTGAACAAGGCATCCTGTATCTCAGGACCAACACCTTATTCACATTTCATTCTAGAGCTGAGTCTTAATTCAAACTAAACCCTACAAACAAAGGATTGGGTCTTACCAGCTATTTCTGTTGACATAAGGGAGAGGAGGAGTCTGTTTTGACTAACCCAAAGCATATGCAAAGGATCATGGGAACCATATGGACAAAAAGCTCACATGGGATGGGACTGCAGTGAGAAGATGGATCAGTTGACACCATCTCTGCTCCCTCTAAGTCCAGCAGAGAAACGTGTAGACTCCAGCAAATATGCTTGGATGAGGAGTGTTCATGCTGCACCAACATCATATTGCAAACCATTATGACACACCAGCACTGCATAAATATAATCTTCGAACTATATGGAAATATATCGGTGGCAATATTAAAGACTAAGTTTCCAGGCTGTAACTCTGAAAAGGGCTTGGATACGAAGTCTTATTTCTGCTCACACAACACCCTTTTCAATTGTAGAGGCAGTTCGCCATGGTGGACCATGTTCCTCTAGCATAAGGCACTTCCACTCATACAAAACCAATGTCTTTCAATTATCTGAAAATTGCCTAGCTCTAAAGGAATGTGGGCCACAGTAGAGGACTCCCTCCACAACGGACAAAGAGGGGCATGACTGTAAAAGGCTTAGAATTCAAGTCCTGGATACATGCCAGTTTAAGGGTGTGATCACACTAGCCGTTTGGCCCAACATAGCCACCCCTCCCCTCTGGATTAAATGGGCATGGTCACACAGCCACATCTGTCATATGTTCCCCAGGCATACTCACCCCATCGTAGAATGACTTGGAGCTGTGTCAAAAAGGCACCACATCACAAATAGTGGTTTTGGTTCCCTGCACATTCATTGTGCATGGCTGGATGTCTGAATATGGGGGGACACATGCACAATGGACTGGCAGTCTGAATCTGCAGGTCCATTTCTGCTGCTGGGGGGTTGGAGTTGTGCATATGAGTATATGCTCATGATTGCATATTTGCACGCACCCACCTGCCTTTTTCAAACAACGACCAGTCTGCATGCTCCATAGCTGAGGTGCTGCAGTAATGTGGATGCTTGTCAACAGGATGGCTGCGTGGGTAACCTGCAGCAGGGTGTGCTGTCTGAATGATATGCCCTGCAACATTTTAAACTGGTACAATTGGAGGCGGCACCATATCTCACCAAACCACCAGCGTGACCACACCCTAATTCTACCACTCAAATCAACCAATAGATCTGAACTAGGTTTCATCTGGAATCAGAGGCCCAAGGAATATGGACCATTAATGTCTGTTTTAGGATGAAATGTACTCAAGTCCTCTGGGGCTAGTGAATATTATAAACTGTGTTCCTATTATGGAGTAAGAACTGGTTTTGTGTGAGATGTAATTTGTGAAATGTTTGGAAACAAAGGAGCAGATAGAAAACTGGAGCTGAAAAGGAGAACATTTAAATAAACATTTAGAATAGTATTTCTTTCTCTTACTAGTAGCCTTAACTGAATGGGAGAAAGCCCATGAAAAAGAAAACTGGCCTGAACACATGTGCACTCTATCACAGTTACTGATTTTCTTTTAAATCTGCAATTTTGACTGCCAGTTAACTAACATCACATTCTGATACATTCAATATGACTTATTATAGTTGATATTACCTAGGAAATCTACAGCAGGTTTTCATTCCAAAGAACCCCCTCCCACTTTAAACTACAGCCAGTCTTTAGGGTTAGGGACCCTCAGAAAATAGAACGGGATTTGGAGTGAGAGCTCCAGCTGAATATTATAGATGTCTCCCTTCCTTTTTGCATGAGCAGAAGCACCCTTCTGCCTGTACAATACAGGTTTGAATCCACCTCCTTATATTGCATTCTAAGAAGTAATGAATAATTCACACAGCATATTTAAAAGGCAATAGACCTGGGAGCCCATGATCACGTCCCCGTTGTAAATCTAGTGATGCTAAATCCAGTGAACCATTATTAGACAGTACAAAGAGCTTCTTAGTTAGTTCCTCATTCAGTAGCTGATCCTGTACCTGGAGCTTTGCAGGAGTTGCCAACATTCCCCTTAGCAAGGGATCCAAACCACCTTAAACACAAAGACATAGTCATAGCAGAGGAGCCAAGAATTCACCAGATTTGAGTTAACTTATTCAATATTTTAATATAGCCTTAACTTTCTCTGATTTGTGCTCTAAAATGTTTTTTCATCAGCTTTGCATGGATGTCATCTTCATGACAAAGCCACTGAAGCTATCTGTTAAATATTGTTATCCAAAACAAAATATATTAAGTGCAATGTTTTCTGTATAGAAACACATCGGGATTCTCAAAACTAGACTATTCTATATAACATATTGTATTTTTTTTTGTATATTTGACATTTTTCTTAATTATAGTTTAAAAACAATTTAAACAGCAGGATAATGAGATCTCTGGTTATTCTTTAACAGAGCATAAGCTTTTCAATCTGTATACTTACTGCCTTCCCCACAAAAGTTGCAATTTATTTTACAAGCCAAGTTTATGCAGACATCACACATTAATGGGTAGGTAGTTGGTATCTTTTTGAAAAAGCAGCAGAAAAAAAATGTCCCAGCCCTTGTTGCACATCAACTGTTTAACAGTCTGGATGTGTATGAAATTAAATTTTTCCTGATCTTCGTAGTAGCTTTGTAATAATGTAAAAAGATTTAATCAAACTACAAAAAAGTACCTTCTTTAATGAGTCTCCAGGGTGTAAAAAAAACTTCATGCAAATGAAGGTTGGGAAGATTTGGGTCATTCTGATACTGTGCGTTGAGCCTCTTTATTACTGGATGAATTGCAGTGTGAGCAAAGCGAAAAGCTGCAGTAGAGAAGACATTGGCTACACTGGGATTTACTGTGTGATTGTAACCTTTATAGGGACCGATGTATTGATTAAAAGCATCTGGACCAATAACTCTGGGGATGTAGTCTCTTATGGTAATAATCTGAAAAAAAGAAAATCCAAATATTTTACAGACAGGATTTATATGACAGTAATACATTGCATCAAGGCAGTACAGTGCAATCCTAAACAGAGTTAGTCCAGTCTAAGCCAATTGAAACTAAGACAGGACTAAGCCTTCAAATAATTGAACTGCTCATTTGTTTGAATAAGCCAATGATTAAGACTACACTATCATTTCAGCTCTTTCTTTTTGCCTGTATTCCTCAGATTGGAGCATCTACTAACAACAAGACATATTTGGTTGGATGCAGACTAGTGTCTCGGTGGGCACAAGGACTTTCACAGAGCACAAAACCCCAGAGAAACATCCCTTGAATTCCTGTTCCTGGGGGAGGATTTTGAGGGTGAGTCTGCTGCAGGAGACAGAAAGCTGGAGAATCACACTCTGTGGGAAGACGTTCTTATGGCAACAGAAGTACTAGTCTGCATCCATTATGTTTTCAAAATACCTTGTGCAACATTGTGATCTGGGTTGTTGAGTACTTTCTGGTTGAAGACTATATACCTGTTTGGGAAGATGGGTGAAACGAACTTGTGCGGGAACTCATACACACCATTCTGCTTTCCAGCAACTATCAGATTTCTGAGATAACATTGTTGACATTAGAATTTAAGGCAAATGTGCACAACCACTAAATAAAGTGACAATTTATTTATTTATTTATTATTACATTTCTATCCTGCCCTCCCCCGTGAACGGGCTCAGGGCAGCTCACATTCAGGGGCAACAGGTGCCCAGGAATATAAAACATATAAAAACAAGATAAAACAATCCATATTACAATTAAAGTGCTCGGAACATATCAATCCTTTAGTCAAATAAAAATGGCATACTGTAGAAGTAACACTAGATCCTGATTCAACGGTATCTGGTCTCCCGCATTGCTGTGGCTCGATCTCCATACAGGGCCATCTACTGCCTCGATGTTACTGACAGTAGTGGTTGGTGGTAGTGGTGGGCGGCTCCTAGTTAAAAGTCTGGCAGAAGAGCTCCATTTTGCAGGCCCTGCGGAACTGTACAAGGTCCCGCAGGGCCCTGATCTTTTCCGGGAGCTCATTCCACCAGGTAGGAGTCACCACCGAAAAGGCCAAGGTCCTGGTTGTGGTGAGGCTGGCCTCCTTGGGGCCTGGAATCACTAGATGATGTTGTGCCCCCTACTGTAGTGCTCCCTGGGGTATGTGTGGGGAAAGGCGGTCCCTCAGGTATGTCGGATCCTGGCCATATAGGGCTTTAAAGGTAAGTACCGGCACCTTGAAATGAATTTGGTATGCTATTGGCAGCCAGTGCAACGCTTTCAGCACAGGCCGGATGTGTTCCCATCTCGGGAAACCCATCAAAAGCCTGGCCGCAGAATTCTACACTAGCTGCAGCTTCTGAATTTGCGACAAGGGCAGCCCCATGTAGAGAGCATTACAGTAGTCCAGTCTCGAGGTGACCGTCGTGTGGATCACTGTAGCCAGGTCCTCACGGCCAAGGAAGGGAACCAACTGCCGGATCAGCCGAAGATGGTAAAAGGCTGACTTAGCAGTGGCTGCCACCTAGGCCTCCATGGTTAGGGAAGGGTCCAGGAGCACTCCCAAACTCCTCACCTCTGGCACTGGCACCAGTGGTGCCCCGTAGAAGGTTGGGAGAGGGATCCCAATCCCCAGGCCTCTCCGACTCAGGCACAGGACCTCCGTCTTCAACGGGTTTAGTTTCAGACGGCTCAGCCTAAGCCAACCAGCAATGGTTATGTTATTAGCATCAATATATCCAATTCTCAACATGGTCAAAATCTGTGGATACTTAAATCTAAAGACTGGAGCCATGAACAGATGAGACAGATCTTTCTATAAACCTGAAAACTGCCCCAGGTTTGCAGAAGAATTTCCTTTAGCAAACATACTTTGAAAAGTGTTGAAGTTTGATGAAACTTGAGGATTTTTTTAAAAAAACCTTTATCTGACCGTTTTTCTACTGCCCTAGGAAATAAATGTGGCAATGGTTTAATTTCAGCAATAGTGTCCTCCTACAAGCAATAGTGATATGGTAGCTTCTCACCTTCATGGTTAATTGAGCTCACATTTCTAGGAAGAGCAGGAGCTAGAACTACAGCCAGCCTCAACTGGGCATTGAGTGGTCTCATAATGCTCATTCTTAGTCTTGTGTGAAAACAATATTGTTATGGCCTGTGCTGTTCTCTTGTGTCAAGCAAAGAAATAGCTTTCTCTTTCCAAATGTTAATAGCCTGCTTGTTGAAACCGAACAAAAAGTGTTTCTTTAATAGACACCCATGGTTCAAACTAATCATTCATTGTGGAAAATGCTTAAATTCACTCCTATCTGCAGGCTTCAAACTAAACAGAACACTTGGCGCCAATTAAATGTGATAAGCCAATAATAAGAAAATTATAAGTGATGAAACATTCTTGGCAGGGCTACATGAGGGGTGCTATTTTTCATGGTCCTGAGGTAAATTACATCACATTAAGCATCTGATAAAGGGACAGGGCCTTTTTTCTCTCCAGGGTGTTGGCAACCCTAGTTGTGAACTCTTCTGTCTACATACAACAAACATGCCACATGTGTTCATAGCATTTTGTACTCACAAGGGAACCGGACCATGAAAGCCGCCTCAAAATTTCTTACCATGGCAAAATTTTAGTGGGAATCAATACATTGTTACATGCCCTCCATGTATCTAAGCACAGAGAAACCCCAGGAAAATGCTTATAGGACGTAGGCTTTTTTTAACGGACAAAGCACAGGAGAGTTATGGTGTTGTAACAGCCCTTATTCCAACAAACCATTTGTTCTATTTAGAAATGTATGAGACAGAACTTACTGGAAGCAAGCACACTCTTTTAATGCACCCAAACTACTGTTTCGACATCATACTTCTCAAGCTTCCTGAGATTTCATTTTCTGTGAGTTCACAGCTTTACATCCTGCTCTCTTATCTCTCCAGTGAAATGTGTCAAACTGGCTCCAAATTGTTCCTAGAGGCGCCTCCTTAAACCTCTGATGGGTGTCATATTCCAAAGACCATTGTGGTGTGGTGATCAGGGTGTCTGATTAGGGTACAGATTTCAATCCAGTAGCATCTTAGCGACCAACAAGATTTTGGGGGGATAAGCTTTTGAAACTCAAAGCTCTCTTAGTCAGATACAAGTAGGAATGGAGATCCCTGAGCCCTTATTTCCCAGTCAGAAGGTGGGAAGAGTGTTACAAGGAACAGAGTCAGGATGGAGAAGTGCAACAAATAAGGGCATAAGATTCTTACGCCACTACATATGCTAATTTTCTGCCCCTAAGCATTTCTTCCCTGCTGTAATCAAGCACCTTTGCATCCTAACACCCCTCTCACTTTCTGACTGGGATATAAGCACTCAGGGATCTCTATTCCTGCTTGTACTTTATGAAGAGAGCTTTGACACCCGAAAGCTTCTGCAAAAATCTTGCTCATCTCTAAGATGCTACTGGACTGGAATCTATCTCTTCTACTGCAGACCAACATGGCTACAGTCTGAAACGGATTAGGTCCTGGGAGATCTAGGTTTGAATGCCCACTCAGCCATGAGGGCTTGCTGGGGGACCTTGGGCCAGTCACACAGACTCAGCCTAATTTATATCATATGGTTATTGTGAGGATAAAGTGGAGGAGATGATAATGATACAAGCAACTTTGGTTCCCCACTGGGGAGAAAGGCAGGGGTATAAATGATATAAATAAGATAAATAAAGGCTTGGGGTACTAAGGAAAATTAATATTCTGTGTCAAATCCCTGATTTCAGCCAGGTGATTTTAAAGGTAAAATCCATTTACCCTAAAGGCAGCCAAAACCCATAACACCACTGTAAAAATTGCTTGTTCTTGATACCATTATTAGGCCCATACCTTTGGCAGGAAATGTTTTTCCTGTATATAAAATAAGCCAGATTTCAAGATATCTTGCGCACAAAATCCATTTGATAGACTCATTTATACCTATCTACACCCAATTCATGGTCTCCTAAAATCATACAGTTTGTTATAGAAATGCTGATAAGTGTTCCTTAGCAAATGCTTTTATAATGTAATGGGCTTATTGAAGCATATAGAAAAAGCTTATAAGTAATACTGATCAAAAGAAAGGAAATGATATATTGCAATGAATAAAATGAAAACTGCATTGCAGATTTAAGATTACATTGGACTTAATAAAGCATAATGGGATGAATATGAAGTATAGAGAGCTAATAAAATACATGATAGGTTTGATATAATATGCAATAAACTGAACAGACAAATACTCTATACACTTTGATATAGTGCATATTGAAAATTCTGGCAGGGATGAAATAGTTTCATCAGATAATGTGCTTCATTATATTGGGGGGGGGGGGGTTTAACCAAAAAGGCAAGTTCCTACAAACTACAAAAGGTGCAGTCCTCTCCAACCTGCTAGTAGAGGCCAGCTTGGCTTCCTTGGCTCATTACTTTTGGCTTTCAGTTATGCTCTTTGTAAATTAACCATGCTCACAGCAAAGCACCTATCTGAAATATGATAGATTATAAAGAAACTGAACATTTGATTTTTAAGGTTCAGTTTTCTTACACAGTGCCTGCCAAATCATTAGATTTGCTGGAAGTAAGATGCTGTTTGAGCTCATTTTGCTGAGAGCAATCAAACACCTTGGCTCAGGTGACTGCTACCATTCACCTTGGCTTGTATGATCCTCTTATTTTTGATGCATTCCCAGCTTATTCAGAGTGCCATAACTCAAACTTTTGATACCTAGTTCATCCAGTTGTTCACATAAACCTTCCCCAGGAATGCATATATATACATACAAATACTGTTTAGGAGACAAATGGATGTTATTTCTGGCCTAACCCTGTGGAAAATGATGAATAAATATCTGCATTATTTTTTTTATTAGATCATTAAGAGTTCTGCTGTCCTTACTAGGCCTTGGAGCAATTTGACACCTGGCTTCTCCCTTACCACCTTGAAAACATGTCTGGTTAACATTTACATACCTTGACTTGATTTTAATCACTATCTAGATATTGATGCTGATTTTGTGTCCATATACAGGCTATCCTTTAGGCAAATGCCATATTGCTCTACCCAAAAACCTACAGGTGGGCAAAGCTGGTGAAACCGAGGGGGAGGGGTCAGGGCTTGTAGATTTCATTAAGGCTTGTAGATTTCATTAACCAGCATTCATAGTTATTCTGGCTGTAGTAATATTGTTAGCAAGGAGTACTTTAACTACTGCGTTTCAGCCAACTTCCTTGAAATAACAGCAATGCATGACCATGCCACTTCTCATTGTGCTTATGCGGATGCTAATCATTGATAGTCTATAAGGGCCTGGTGGTGGCAGAAAGTGCCATCAAGTCATAGATTTCAAAGCAAGAGACTTTCAGAGGTGCTTTGCCATTGCCTGCCTCCATGCAGAGTGACCCTGGAATTCCTTGGTAGTGTCCCATCTAATTACTAGCCAGGGCCAACCCTGCTTAGCTTCTGTGATCTGTCAAGATCAGGCTAGCCTGGGCCATGCAGGTTAGGCCTTAAAGCACAATAACTGGTGCAGAACATATGGGCTGGGCTGGGTTCTATTCTGGGTTCTATGAGAGCCAGTTTGGTGTAGTGGTTAAGTGTGCAGACTCTAATCTGGGAGAACCGGGTTTGATTCCCCACTCCTCCACTTGCACCTGCTGATGTGACCTTGGGTCAGTCACAAGCTCTGGCACAGCTGTCCTTGAAAAAGAGCAGCTTGTGTCAGAGTTCTCTCAGCCCCACCCACCTCACAGGGTGTCTGTTGTGGGGAGGGGAAAGGAGAGGAGTTAGTAAGCCGCTCTGAAATTCCAAGTGAAGGGCGGGGTATAAATCCAATCTCTTCTTCTTCTTCTTCTTCTTTTCTGTGCTAGTGGTATGTACCAGAGGAAGAGAGTTTTTCCTACCTCCCTTTTTCATCGAGTAACAATGCTGAGGATTGGGGAGCCCCTATGGGTAAAAAGCCATGCAACATGGATGGCTGTACCGAGGAGGAGAAACCTAATGAAATTGCACCTCTCTGCATCTTCTATAAGAGGAACCTTGGAAGAGATGCTGGCAAGACAGACCAGAGATTGTTTAATATTGGCTTTGTGCCCAAATTGTTAAACCCCCTGGGCCCGTTCTGGGGAGGGTGAGATATAAATCGAACAAAAATAAATAAATAAATAAATACATACATACATACAGATTTAAGACTTCATATTGTCTCCATATGCAAGAAGCAATACCAAATGCATTTCAGCACCTGGCCTTCCTCAGTGGTATAAGTCAAGCTGAGAACTCCATTAATTTAACAATAACATACAGAAAATTGACCATACACAGAATGGACCTAAAATGCAGGGAAAAGTTCAAAGTTTATTTAAGTTTAATAGCCCATTGGCCATACACCATTTAAAAAAATTAAGAGTTTAAAAAAACAGTAAAACAAAAATTTGCCACATCCACAATGCGATTTTGGCAGAGGCTGCTCAGAACTAGTCTTAAACTTGCTTAATCTTCCAAGGTAGAGTCAGACTGACCGCCCAACATCAGATAAAGCTGGGTGTCATCCGCATAATGGTGACATCCCAGTCCATGCCTCCTGGCAATCTGGGCAAGGGGGCACATATAAATGTTAAATAGCATCGGGGAGAGAATGGACCCTTGAGGCACTCCACATACTAGTGGGTGCCTTCAGAACGTCTACTCCCCAATAGCCACCCTTTGTCCGTGACCTTGGAGAAAGGAGACAAGCCATTGCATGACAAGCCCCTAAATTCCCATGTCAGCGAGGCGGTGGGCGAGTAGCTGGTGGTCAACCATGTCAAATGCCACCAACAGGTCTAACAACAGCAGCACCACCATCCCGCCCTGATCCAGGTGCCTCTGGAGGTCATCTGTGAGGGCGACCAGTGCTGTCTCCATCTCATGGCCTGGGCGGAAGCCGGACTGGAAAGGATCTAGCATGGAAGCGTCATCCATAAAGCTCTGCAACGGTATCGCCACCACCCTCTGAATTAATTTGCCCAGATAAGGCAAATTGGAAACCGGCCGATAATTAGCCAATTCGGCCGGATCCAGAGATGATTTTTAAGGAAAGGATGGACAATCACTTCCTTGAGAGCCTCCGGGAACAGCCCCTGAGAGAGGAACTTGTTGATAATATCCCTGAGAGCACCTCGAAACCCCTCGCGGCCAGCTTTAATTAGCCAGGAGGGGCACGGGTCAAGGCTGCATGTGGTTGGGTGTCGGTTCAGATCAATCTGTCAACTTCCTCTAGGCTGAGTGGACTGAAATAATCCAGAATGGGACCAGAAGACATGCTTGGAGCCTCGAGTTTGCTAACTGTCTTAACTGTGGCAGGGAGGTTGCGGCGAAGCAACAAGACTTTATCTGCAAAATAGTCGGAAAAGCCTCACGGCCAATATCCAATTCTTTAGTGTTTTGTCTGCCCTGTGGCAGAACCATTAAGGACTGAATCGTTCTATACAATTGTGCCGAGCATGAGCTAGCAGACACAATCGTGGCTGCATATAACTCCCTCTTCACAGCTTTGACTGCCGCCTTATAGGATCTCATAAACGTCCTTTAAGATGCTCTTGTTGCTTCATCACGAGCACGCCACCACTGTCTCTCTAGCCATCTAAGCCTTCGCTTCATCAGCCTTAGCTCCTGGGTATACCAAGGAGCCAGCCTAGTGCGCAGGTGCAGAGGGCGCCTGGGAGCGATCTCATCGATGGCTGTTGAGAGTCAGCCTTGCCAGTCCTTGACTAGCTCATCTAATGAGCCGCATAGGAGCCTAAAGAGCCATCTGAAGCCACATTGGGTCCATTTGGCTCTGCGGGCGAGCTAAAATATGCTCGCCACCCAAGCAGGGATGGGGTGACACATTCACTTGGGACCTACATGTCCCAAGGTCATGTAGTGCTTCACAAGTTGAGCTGGCAATCTTTACTGTCTGATGCAACTTCTGTGTTCAGATATTCTTACTTTAACCAGTTGCATTGTCATTCTCACATATAACAAATTACATGGGCACTGTATACAATAAATGACCCCTCTATAGTTACAATGAACAAAAGAGCTAATAGAGTAACTTCTGGTCTTTGAAGAATTTTGGAATACATTGGTTTTAAGGCAAAGGCCGCAAACAGAACAATTGCCACATGGAAAATAGCCTTTTGGACTGTGCCCAACCCCTGTCAGGGGATCTGAAGCATGATTTGGTCTAGAACCCACTTATTTGTCTTTTTGGCAGTCCACAGTATCCATAAAACTCTCCTCCAAAACCAATTCACAAGGATTCTACTTTCTTCCTGTCAGCTTTCTTCATTATCCTGCTTTCACACCCATAAACAGTAATGGGGAATATTATGGCATGAATTAACTTGCTCTTGGTCACCAGCAACACATCCTTAAACTCAAGGACCTTTTCTGACTCCTTCATGGCTGCCCTTCCCAGTCTCATTCTCCTTCTGATTTCTTGGTTGCAGCATCCCTTTTGGTTGATAATAGAGCCAAGAAAAAGAAAATCTTGTCAGCCTTGAAGTTGTGTAATTCCCCAGCAGTCAGTATTTTTGTTTTCCTGATATTCACCTCTAATCCTGCTTTGAAGTTTTCTGCTTGAACCTTCATCAGTAGTTGCTTCAAGTCATTTCAAGTCTTCATGATTTTCTGCCAGTAATGTGGTGTCATCTGCCAATATCAACATAAATTTGCAATAGGATTCCTAGTGCCTCTTCCTCTTCTGAATCCAGATCGAACATCTGGCATTTCTCATTCCATATATAGTAACAATCTTTGTTGTAAGATTTTGAGCATCACTGTACTTGTGTGAAAAATTAATGCAATGGTAAAATAGTTGATACAGTCTTTGATGTCTCCTTTTTGGAACAGGAATATAAATTGAGTGTTTCCAGTCAGTGAGCCACTGTTTTGTTTTGTTTTCCATATTTGTTGACACAACTTTGTTAAGAATTTGATGGACTCTGTTACTGTTGCTTGAAATAACTCTAGTGATATCCCATCTACTCCTGGTGATTTCTTTCTCCCAATTGCTGTCAGTGCAGCTTTCACTTCACTTTCTAAAATGTAGGATCTTTTTCAAAAGGATCTGTCATCCTTTCATCTCTTCTGTATAGTTCTTCAGTGTATGGTTCCCATTTTTTTTTGTTATTGTGGCCAGTTAATATATTTCCATGTTCATCTTTCAGCATGCCTTTAATTTTCCCTTTGTTCTCTTGGATCTTGTGGAACAGATTTCTTGTTCTTTCTTTCTTGTTGTTCTCTTCTATTTCTTAACATTGGTTATTATAATAGTTCTCTATGTGCGAGTCACTGGAACACTGCATTTAGGCTTTTGATTCTGTTTCTCTCACCTTTTACTCTTGCTTCTTAAGAATTCTTAGCAATTTTTAAGAGTTTCATCAGTCATCCATTGAGGCTTTTCATTTGTTTTTGGCTACAGGAATAGTCTTTGTGCATAAATCCTTGAAAATATCTCTGGTTTTAACCCATAGGCCTTCTGGTTCACATTCACTTGAACTTAGCAATACAGATCTGTTCTTTATATGGTCTTTAAACTCCTCAGGAATGTTGCTTCGATTGTATTTTGGCACTATGAATGCTTTGGTATTTTTCTTCAGCTTTCTTCTAGTTTTCAATATTAACAATTTACAGTCTGTACCCCAACTGGCTCCTGGTCTTATTTTAGCAGAGAGAATAGAGCTTCTCCATCTTCTGCTTCAAATTGTGTAATCTATTTGATTTCTATATTGGCTCTCTGGTTATGTCCACATATGCAATGGTCTGTTTGGTTGCCTGAAACATGTGTTTGCAATGAACCAATTGTTGTCTTCACATAATTCTATGAGTCATTCTCCTGCTTCATTTCATGCTCCTAACCCAAACTTCCCAACAATAATCCTTCTCCCACCAAAATCCAGCAACCTCCAATCCTGTCAGTTGGCCAGCAGTTAAAATGCCAAACTCCTCCCCCCCCTTCAACATTTCAATCCACAATTTGAAAGGGACTGGCTAAGGATGCCGGAGGGCAGAACTGGAAACTGTCTTCACAACCCAAACTGGCAGAAATCTTTCTGTCAGCAGATATTTTGCTGGGATCCAAGCCCCTGAATTCTTTATTTTGAGATGGTTGCATTATCTCTATTTTTCACAAGATTGTTCTAAGTGAAAGTGCAGTCAGGAGCAACAACTAACATAGCTGAAGCTATGCTTGCTAACATTATTTTACTAGAAGAAAAATTACATTTTGCTAGAAGAAAATATATATTGCATACCTTTTCTCCTCCCGAAAGCACCCGAGTGTTGTTTAAAACTTTTGCTTTAAAGCTTTTCTATTTTTAGCTTCCTGGGATGTCCCTCCCCCCATGTAACAGTTACTCGGAAAGACTTTTTATAGTCTAAATGCTTAGACAGCCTCAGCTGTAGAGGCTGATGATGATTTAGCTCTAATATTTTATACTAGAAGTAGCAGGAGCTGCATATAGAGATGGAATATGTGTCCCTGAACTGACTTCATCCACTTCAACTCATTTCTAATATGCCACAGGCTGATCTCATTAATCTGTGGTACTCAGATAGATGATGAGTGGCCCAGAGTCATACACAGAAAATGCCTTTTGGAAGCTGTTTTGTCTAAAGGGCATGAAGTGTCTGATTCCAAGCCACTAACATCTGAGTGCCCAGAATCCTTGTGTGCCTGGTTTTCAGATTTGTTCTCTGCTAACTAGTGCCAAAAACCATTCTGAACCTTCTGAGGCAATTATTATAAAGCAAACAGCACATTTAAGACATAGGAACTTGCACGGTGGATAAGCTATAAGGAAGATTTATGTTCAGGCTGGTTAAAAGATTTTTATTAAGATTAAATGATGTGTGCATTCTTTTCATATCCTGGATAGGAATTTCAAATAAAAATGTACACAGCTTCATAAAGGACAAAACTCACATCTTCTGGCATTGAGCTGTCAATGATGGAAAGATGCTTTTCACTATATATGTGATTTCCATTAATGGGCATATTCCCCTTCACAAAGGTGAGTACATTATAGTGGCCAAAATATCTGCTTCAGGGAGAAAAATGTTGGCCTATCGTGCAAGAAAATGATAAGAACATCCTGCAGGGACAGAAGAGGGGACAACTAGTTAGCATAGTGAGATTAGGGACTTCCTACTATTTTCAAATAGTCTCCTTCCTGTCTCCTGATTGGCTCAGTTAGGGTATTCCTGCTCAGAACTGTTTGTTACTGACTCCCTCCCAGCTACTTAGACTGTTAGACTTCTCTTTCTCTCTCCTCTTTCATACAAAGTTTATTCTCTTCTTAATACACTGACTTTATTCTTTAAAAAGTTTGTGCTCCACTTTACTGCACAAATAAAACATATGACACAAGCCTCACTTTTAAAATTTGAAGGCTGTTTGTGGATGCAGGAATAGCCACTTGGTTTTGAATGCCTTGACCAGAAGAGTCAGGTCACAGGCTGAAGTCTGATTTGATTTAGAATTTACTCAATCCAGATTTTCTTGTTAAACTTGGCAGTAGGGGTGTATGCTGAGGAAAAAAATGTTATAACTTCGGATCCAGGCTTGGGTGGGGGATTATTACTGTGATTGCTTATTTTTGTTTAGGACATTTACCAATTTAGAATTCAAATTCATGTGGTTCCAGAGTCTGGGACCATTATTTTCAACAGGGAATGTATAGGAGGACCTGGAGCAGCTGTTCTCCCCTGTAATCTAAATACCCCCCCTCAAGTTTCAAGTGAATTTGACCAGAGTAGGATCAATTTATAGACACTCATAGTAGATGCCTGTCAGAACAGATTTAGTTCTCACCAGTCACCACTGTTTCCTAAAATGGCAGTCAAGCAGCAACCTAGCTTTAACCAGCCACAGCATTTAAAAAGAACCCCACCTGTTTGCATTTTCCTATTCTTACAGTAACTGACAGACAATACAATTTTTACCTTTCCACTGAAAACTCTGCCATCTATCCTTGTTGTGGCCTGCTTGTTTCACTTCACAAAGTAAAAATGGCTTCCTTTGTAAAAAAACCCACCCATCTCTGTCTGTCAGACTACCATTATACGGATGTACTAAAAGGAATGACAAGAGTGCCTATTGGGAATAATGGGAGCAGCCTGAAGGCCCATTGGATATAACGGTAGCCAAGAATGCCAATTGACTTGAATGGGCTTCACACAAAAATTGCAAGGAAAATGTGGAATAGATTAAGAGAAACCTGCTGTGGACCTGGAATGACAGCCCCCAAAGTGCAATGACAGTCGCTGGGATTAGAATGACAGTCCGTGGGCCCAGATAAAATGCTCTGTGACTGAAATGACAGCCCATGGGACTTAGGGCTGTCATTCCAGTCCCAGGGACTGTCCTTCCACTCTGGGGGCTGTCATTATTGGCCGGGAGTACTGATTCTACCTCAGGGGCCATTATTCCCCTCTGGGGGCTGTCATTCCAGGTCCCGGGCAGATTTTTCATAATCCATTCCACAATTTCATTGCAACTTTTATGTGCCGTATTACAATGGAACCTATGCAAGTCCATTGGTATTCCTGGCTCCTGTTATATTCAATGGATCTTCAGTAGGGATGGGCATGAACCAGCTCATGAACTAAATTTCATGATGAATTTTGGGTGGTTCATGAACTGAAGTTCATGCCAACTAGCATAAACTTTCCATGAACTTTCAAATTGCCTTCCCTTCACTTGTGGAGGTGTGCTGCAGCTGTGACATGACTCAGGAAGGGGAGACATTTTAATAGCCCCCTCACTCTCTGGAGTCATGTCAAAGCTGCCACATGACTCTGGGTGGCTTGGTTTTGCAAAAGCCATTTAAAGGGAACTTTTCTTTTAAATGGCTTTTGCAAAGCCAAGCCGTACATGAGGAACCTGGAAGGTGGGTGAACTCATGCCACTTCAGCAAGTGAAGCTGAGCCTGAATAAAAGCCGAATGATATCGGCTTTTATTTGGGCTCAGCTAGATCAGCAGCCAAATCAGATTAGAAAATCTGATTCGGATTAATAAATACCCCCAAAATACCAATAAGGTAATTTTACGTTATTTATTTGGCTTGGTATATACTGAGCACATGCCCCTAGTAGGCAGAGTGGGGAAAACTGAGTGTATTGAGCCCTACTGGAATTCTTCACATACAGATGTCATACAAGTAGATTGTAGCTGCAATCCTAATGACACTTTCCTGGGACTAAACTCCAGGGTGTTATTTCTGAGTAGACCTAATTAGAATTCCTCTCAGCATCCTATATATCCCAATGTTATGTTCTGTTTTCAGTCTTTTTCAAAAGAATTCCCCTTTTTATGATTTGCAGCACAATCCTAAGAAGAATTATGTCCTTTAAAGTAACTGAAGTCAGTGGACTTAGAAGACTGAAATTCTGCTTGGGATTGTACTGTACAAGCCTTATAGGTTCATACCTCATAATTCTCTAAATGTCTTTTAAAGGAGTGTAGTTACTTGTGTATAGAATGCACTACCCACACATGGCAAAGTGAAACTAGAAGTGGAAGTGATTTCACAATAAAACAAATATGGCAGCTGAATGAAAAGGAGAAAGTGTCAGGAAAGTAACAGAAGACTGTTCCTTGTGAAAGCAAAAGTCTTCTTCACTTATGTATGTGGGATGGGGGGTGTCTCTGAATTCTGACAGTTCCCTCTTCCACCAACTGCAGTTCCTCATGGTGTATCTTATGCAACTGGCTGACCGAGTTTTAATAATAAACTCCCTGTCTCCGTCCCCTCACAATCAGCACTCAATCTCAATTTTATTCTATATTATTATTTTGTTATTTTTATCCTTATTATTACTGTTCTTGTATCAAAATAAACTTTGAACTGAACTGATGTATCTTATGCAATGATACCATGAGGGTCAGACTTTAGTACAGAAATCTAAACACATGAAGCTGCCTTGCACAAAGTCAGATCATTGGTTAATCCATGTCAGTACTGTCCATTCAGACTAGCAGCAGTTCTTCAGGGTCTCAGGTAGGGGCTACAACCCACTAACTATCTCATCTTTGTAATAGGATATGCCAGTGACTGAACCTGGAACCTTCTCCATTCAAACCATGTGCTCTACCACTGAGCCACAGTTCCTCCTCTAAATTCTGAAAGGTACAAGCTCCCCAATACCTCTGGCGGGTGTCATGGCAGGACTTAAACCGGCTTCCTCTGGGTTACAGGCAGGCAGGAATTTCCTGTGCACTGAGGGCAGTATCAATCTGGGGCCCTGGCTAATAGGCTTAGTACAGGGGAGCCAAAGTTCAGCTGTAGCCAGCACTGGGGAGCAATAGAGTCCTCTGTTTTTTGCCCCATCATTGCATGCGCGCACACACACCCCATCACCGCCACTACGTGCTGCACAGGGAGCCTCACTACATGTATTCTGTGTGATAAGGCAGTGAGATGTTGGGCCAGTGCCCAAAACAAAATCTTCCTGGGCTGTACTGAGCAACACCAAGGACAGCAGTACATCTTGAACTGAAGCAGAGAGGAAGTGAGTCCAGCAAGAGCGGCCAGGATTCAAGGGCCTATTGTTTATGCGTGTGTGTGTGATGGGGAATCCATGCAGCTGTTTCCATGTGCCACTATAACAGAGCAGGAGTAATTTCACATGGGAGGAATTTTCTGTATCTTTGTTGTATCTGGTGTGACTTCATATCCATTTACTTTGGCAATGGAGATTCTACACAGAGTGTATAATTAGCACATTGCCCTTATTTTCTCTGTGATTCCCCCCCCCACCACAGGTGAGCATCTGTTCTGTACCTACTCTCTGGTCATGCTGTTGGGAAGAAGGAGGAGGAGGAGGATACCTGCTGGGATCATATATCAGGATTAAGTTACAGTAGTGAAATTAGTTAGTTAGTTTAGTTAAGTCTTCCCACCCTTCATCGTTACTTAGTTAGTCAATAGAGTAGTTTAATCTTGCCGGGGGTGGGAGGTGCAAGAAGGGAGGTTGGGGTGGGTTAGGGTTTATTACTGTTTAATGTTCAGAAACTATCTATTGTAACTGGGAAATTTGATTAGTTAGTATTGAGTGAAGTGGTTGGTTACCATCTGCTGGGCGATGCGCGGGAGGCTCTGGAGATGGGTGACACAACATCGGCAGGATAATTGTCCAGCGGTGGCTGAGACCAACAAGTGAAGGCCACCAGTGGGCAGTGATTGGCCAGGGAATACCAGTGCTCCTGGAGAGGGGAAAGTATTGCAGTGGGACTAGGCAGTATGGGAAGGGAAGGGAACAGAGACGCAGAAGGGCTTGGTCCCCTTCCAGCCTATGTCCCATCCCGAAGGTGGGAGGCAGTGGGGCCAGGATATCTGACCCCTCTCCGACATTGGTGTTGTGCAATGCCAGGTCCATAAATAACAAGACCGCAGTCCTGCATGACTTATTGTCAGAGCAGGATACAGACCTGGCATGCATGACTGAGACCTGGGTGCGAGATGGGAAGACAGTAGCTCTCTCCCAGTTGGCTCCACCTGGGTTCTCGGTCCTCCACCAATCTCGGACTAAGGGGCAGGGGGGGGAGTGGCATTGTTCATGTGGGAGATTTACTCCTTCAGAGTGCTTCCGCCACTGAAGCTCATGGGCATAGAGTGTGCCGGCCTTGTGTGGGAAGCCAAGGAGGGTTTGGCTATCTGGCTGGTGTACCATCTGTCCAATGCACCGGCAAATAGCCTGCCATCCCTGCTGGAGGTTGTATCAGGCTGGGCATTGGAGCACCCTAGACTGTTAGTCTTGGGTGACTTCAATGTCCATGCCGATGATGCGACCTCCAAGCAGGCAATGGACCTGGTGTCATCCATGGTGGCATTGGGACTCTCACAATTTGTTACTGCCTCCACTCATCGAGCTGGGCACATGCTCGATCTGATCTTCGCAGCGGGGGTTACAGTAGACTGGATTGTGGCTATGGCCATACCATGGTTGGACCAGCATGTTCTGAAGGCCCATGTGAACGTGCCACCCCAACGTCGGCCGGTCTCAAATTTGCCCTATTTGGGCAAATTACTTGAGAGAGCAGTGGCGATTCAGTTGCAGAGCTTTATGGATGACACTTCCATGCTTGACCCTTTCCAGTCTGGCTTCTGTCCAGGTCATGGGATGGAGATGGCACTGGTCACCCTCACAGATGACCTCCGGAGGCATCTGGATTGAGGCGGCATGGCGGTACTGTTGCTGTTGGACCTGGTGGCGGCATTCGACATGGTCGACCATCAGTTACTGATCTACCACCTTGCCAATGCTGCGATTCAGGGGCTTGCCTTGCAATGGCTTGTCTCCTACCTACAAGGTTGGGGACAGAGGGTGGTGCTTGGGAAGCAGACGTCCCAGAGGTACCCTCTAGTGTGTGGGGTCCCCCAAGGGGCGGTGACCAAATGTTAGGGAATTGGACACTGGCTGTGACGCCTTTGAGAGCTACTTTGCAGATAAAGTCCTGTCGCTCCACCGTGACCTCCCCACCACAGTTGAGACAGTAAGTGAACTCGAGGCTCCATGCACGTCTTCTAGTCAGGTTATGGATTATTTCAGTCCGCTCAGCCTGGAAGAAGTTGACAAACTGCTTTTAACTGTACGCCCTACCACGTGCTGCCTTGACCCGTGCCCATCATGGCTAATTAAGCTGGTCGTGATGGGTTTTGAGATGCCCTAAGGGAGATTATCAAGAAGTCCCTCTCAGAGGGACAGTTCCCTAGGGCACTCAAGGAAGCTGTGGTTCGTCCCCTCCTAAAAAAGCCATCTCTGGATCTGGCCGAATTGGCTAATTACTGGCTAGTCTCCAATTTGCCTTGTTTGGGCAAAATAATTGAGAAAGTTGTGACAATTCAGCTACAGAGCTTTTTAATGACACTTCCATTCTAGATCCTTTCTAGTCCGGTTTCCGCCCAGGCCACGAGACGGAGATGGCACTGTTTGCCCTCACGGATGACCTCTGGAGGCATCTGGATCAGGGTGGATTGGCAGTGATATTGCTGTTGGACCTGTTGGTGGCATTCGACACAGTCAACCATTAGTTACTGATCCACTGCCTCACTGACACTGGAGTCCAGGGGCCTGCCTTACAATGGCTGGCTTCTTTCCTTCAGGGTCAGGGACAAAGGGTGGTGCTAAGGGAGCAGTTATCCCAAAGGCACCCACTGATTTGTGGAGTACCTCAAGGGGCGGTGCTGTCCCCAATGTTATTTAACATCTACATGCGCCCCCTTGCCCAGATTGCCCAGAGGCATGGGCTGGGATGTCACCAGTATGGGGATGACACCCAGCTCTATCTGTTGTTGGGTGGCCAGTCTAACTTCAAACTGGAAGATCTGGACCAGGCATTGCAAGCCATGGCTGGTTGGCTCAGACTGATCCAACTGTAACTGAATCTGATGAAGACGGAGGTCCTGTGCCTGAGCCAGGGTGGCCCAAGGGTAGGGATCCTACTTTCAACCAGGGCTTTTTTTTGTAGAAAAAGCCCAGCAGGAACTCATTAGCATAATAGGCCACACTTAACAGCTGAAACTCATTAGCATATTATGCCACACCCCTGACAGCACATCTTATTAGCATATTAGGCCACACCCCCGTGCCTTCCCTTGGCTTGCCTGGGTGCAAGAGTAAGCCCCCTCGGGAAGGGAAGGCACTTTAAACTGCCTTCCCTTGGCTTGCCCAGGCACCCGTGGCTGCGGGGAGCCCAGGCAAGCTGGCCCTTGGACAGGCCGGGGAGGCATTTAAATGCCTCCCCGATCCTTCCAGACCCCCCCC
>NW_015159724.1:1063522-1069121 GCF_001447785.1 Gekko japonicus | reverse complement strand
GTTCTCTTCCTCGAATGCAACGACTTGGTGACGGTGATCCATGTGATGGTCACCTCAAGATTGGACTACTGTAATGCTCTCTATATGGGGCTGCCCTTGACCCAAATCCAGAAGCTACAGTTAGTGCAAAATGCTGCCGCCAGGCTTCTGATGGGTCCCCCTATGCCAGACAACATCCAGCTTGTGCTGAAAGCACTGCACTGGCTGCTGATAGCATACCAAATTTGCTTCAAGGTGCTGGTACTTACCTTTAAAGCCCTTTATGGTCAGGGGCCCACATACCTGAGGGAACGCCTTTCCCCACACATTCCCCAGAGAGCACTGCGCTCAGGGTCACAAAATCGATTGGCCTCCCAGGTCCTAAAGATGCCAGACTGTCCACAACCAAGGCCAGGGCCTTCTCAGTGGTGGCTCCGTACTGGTGGAATGAGCTCCCAGAAGAGATCAGAGCCCTCGGGACCTTTTACAGTTCCGCAGGGCCTGCAAGATGGAGCTCTTCCACCAGGCCTTTGACTAAGGAGCCGCACCAAATAACTGAGAAGTGACAGTGCCCTGGTCCTTGGTTTACCACCAACAGCCTGTGCTGTTGCCTAAATATAGAGAACAAGATGAGCCAACCACTAATATAGATCATCTGATTACAACACTAGTATTGGTTCTGCCTTCTGTAAGCATTCTTATAGGTACCTGATCATTTACTAGCACTTTATGACAATGTAGAGTTTCATTATTTGTTTTAAGATTGTATATAATTTGTTACCTATATGTTTAATCTCTTTGTAAGCCGCCCTGACCCCGCTCCGGCGGGGAGGGCAGGGTATAAATTGAATAAATAAAGTTATTCACGAACTCTTTCATTTCTCAACAGTTTTCTGCACTGCATCCACAAGCATTTTTTCTCCTTGTCCTCTTCTTCCATTGCTTTCTCAGCTCCTTCTAGCATGAGCTGTGCCATGTTGAATCCCACAATATCCATCACCTCTATTTTCATTGTCTCATGTTTTAAGAGGTTAATTATGTTTCTAAACTTTGTGGGAGATTTCACCAAATCATTTTTACTCTCAGGAACAAAATCCTTAAAGTACTTCATAACTAAACTGAAAACAATGTGTCTTCTCACTGGGAAGTCATCATGTTTCCCCAAAAATGCAGTAATGAAAATGGAAAAACACAAACTACATTCACAAAAATCAAAGAAATACTGACTTTACTGACCCATTTTTTTAAAAAAAACTGACAAATTACTGACCAAGATGAAAAAACTGACTTACTGATTTTACTGACCATTTTCCACTCCTGCAGTTCCGCAGGGCCTGTAAAATGGAGCTCTTCCACCAGGCCTTCGATTAGGAGCCGCCACTGATGAACGAACCATTAAAAACTGGACCATAAGGCCCTTACGCTACCGGAACTTAGAACTACTAGGACACCGGCCAGCTATATTGGACCACCTATGGAGATGGTCATCTGCACTTAATTGCACTTTAGTTATACTTGTTATATGGAATGGACTTTTAAATATTGTATTTATATGTGTTTTATCTTATTAAACTTATTGTATGCTGCCTTGAGCCTGCCTAGGCAGGCAAGTCAGAATATAAATAGAAACAAACAAACAAACAAACAAATGAGGAAGAGGAGGAGGAGGAGATTGGATTTATAGCACATCCTTCACTTGGCTTCTCAGAGTGGGTTACAGTCTCCTTTCCCTTCCCCTCCCCACAACAGACACCCTGTGAGGCAGGTGGGGCTGAGAGAGCTCTTTTGAGAACTGCTTGTGAGAGAACAGCTCTGAGAGAACTGTGACTGACCCAAGGTCACACCAGCAGCTGCATGTGGAGGAGTGGGGAATCAAACCCGGTTCTTCCAGATTAGAATCTGCACTCTTAACCATTACACCAAACTACACAAAGTTGTGACTCTCCACTCATTTAAAAAAATATTGGGGCATATGTGTACCACTGAGCAAAAATAGTGCTATACCTGTAGCCTTTCCTGATACATCCCCTTTCCTTCTCTTTCTCTCTTTCAGGTTCTTTTGGTGTATAGCATACAAGTTTTCAGTTTCACTGTAGTTTTGTTTCTCTATAATTCCCATGTATCTTAAATGAACTGTCAATAGTGATATTCCGTGGTTTCTTCTGGGCTTGCCCACACCCACCTCTCCTGCCTGGAGGAGTAGCTGTAGTGGAAAGGGGAAAGAGAATGAGATTGCCCATTTTGCCTCTTGCATGATTGAAGCACTGCTCACAGAAGAGAAAGAAAGGAGCAGTTTCACCTCCTTTCCTCCCCCCCACTGTAGCTACCTGATCTGTGCAGCTATTAGTATACAAGTCCCTTCATGCCACTGCGGCCTATTTTATCCCACACATAACTCATGTGTTTGTTTGGTTATGTGTTCTGTTTTCGTTTTACTTCCTGGCACCCTTACCTGCCCTTAGAACCACAAAGGTATGCCTTTTCATACACACTAAGGACTAATATAAGAATCATGCAATTATATAATCATATACTTATCATATATTTATTGTTTTTATTTTGGTTGTGAGCTTCCTTGAGCCCATTGTGGGATTGGGCGGGATATAAATACAATAAATAAATAAAGAATGGCAGGGACAAAAAAAAAGAACAAAGAAAAGGAAGGAAAGTTTGGGTCAAACATGATTTGTGAATGAACCGAAGGTGAGGTTGTGTGGAAAATGAAAAAATAAGAACAACCTCACA
This sequence comes from Gekko japonicus, assembly GCF_001447785.1. Taxonomy (NCBI): domain Eukaryota; kingdom Metazoa; phylum Chordata; class Lepidosauria; order Squamata; family Gekkonidae; genus Gekko; species Gekko japonicus. The sequence continues at coordinate 1,066,397 of NW_015159724.1, read as the reverse complement.
CTCCTCTCTGATTACTTAAATTGGGGAAATGATAGCAGAGATGTCAGGTGTTTTGAAGCCCACTGGGAATTCCTGAGACTCTGAGAGCAACTAACTGCAGTTAGTGCAGTTCAAACACTAGGGCTGATTTCGCACTAGAGCTGCCTTGATGTTGCGCCGCCGTTTGCCCCAATACTATTGGTCAGTTTCAATCCCGAAACTGCGGGGCTGCCTTTTGACTCGCGGCTTTGCCCGATTTCCCCCGCAGTTTCGTGATCCTGTTTTTTGAGGATCACGAAACTGCGGAGGAAATTAGGCAAAGCCGCGGGTCAAATGCAGCTCCGCGGCTTCGGGTGTGAAATTGACCAATAGTATCGGGGCAAACGGTGGTGCAACATCGAGGCAGCTCTAGTGCGAAATCAGCCTAGGAGTTAGACTCTCCTGCATGGAGCCGGTGGGAGTCAGAATCAGCATTTGCTCCACAAGCATCCATGGAGGGAGATGTGGCAGTAAGTTCTGTATTTTTAAGGTTAGCTCAAAGATATTTTTCCTGTTTTTTCCTTAAATCTGCTGTAGCTAATCGGTATGGTCATCATTTTCTCTTGTCTTGTGCTCTAGTTTAATAACCTATAGTTAATAAAACCTTTCTTGTTTAAGAGAACAGGCTGTGTTTCAAATTCCTCCCCATGTACCTGACCCTTGCTCACCTGACCCTGAACATAGCTGAATGTGCTCATGCATTCACAGGGGAAAGGTTGAAGTAACTGGGAAACTCTGCTCATTGTACACACTCAGAGGCAGCCTTTACTAGTGTTCCCTAAGCCAATGGTAAATATCGGAGACTGAATTTAGCTTGGGGTGGTGGCACCAAAGTAGAACATGCTTAAGGTAAAGGTAAAGGTTCCCTTGCTCGAAAGCCAGTCGAGTCCGACTCTAGGGTTGCAGTGCTCATCTCCGTTTCAAAGCCGAAGAGCCAGCACTGTCCGAAGACGTTTCTGTGGTCATGTGGCCAGCATGACTAAACACCAAGGCGCATGGAACGCTGTTACCTTCCCACCGAAGTGGTACCTATTTATCTACTTGCAATTTCTTGCTTTCGAACTGCTAGGTTGGCAGGAGCTGGAACTAGAGACAGGAGCTCACCCCATCTTGCGGCACCCGAGTCTTGAACTGCTGAACTACTGACCTTCCACAGCCTGCAGTTCAGCGTCTTAACCACTTGAGCCACCGCAGCACATACACGCATGCAAACACACAAAACTCAGTGTGTGCTTATGACAAAGATGTCTTTTTGGCTTTGTTTAGTTTAGACTCTCATCTTGGAGGTGGTAATCCTAAGGACACATACACTTGGAATAAGCCCTGTTAAACATGATGGGACTTAATTCTGAGTACTTATGCATAGCATAAGGTTGCACTACATAGAGACAGTTGGACAGGATGAGGCCATCTTCCTGAATATTTATTCTGTGCTTCACTTCTGAAGGATGTGAACTTGCCATATAAAGGGAAATAGGGACCATTATTTTCAGAGTATAAAATTAGTGGACTGGTTATGGGCCATTCATGATGGTCCCTCCAAGAGCAGAAGCAGCTTTGCAGGAGATGTTAGGGGCTAAGATGGGAAGCATAAGGTTGGAAATCTCCATTGGTCAAACTGAATTTCTCCCACAGAATTCAAGTTAGTAACTAAAGGATGGAATGAGAAGAATAAATATCAAACAGCTTCAGAGTCTTGAATCTTACAGCAAAAAGTTCAAAGCGGGAAAAAGGAGTTCATCTATTGAAAAGAAGCAATAAAGTTCAGAAGCCTTGCAAAGTCTTCAAAATGTTCTTCTGATTTTGTTTCAAAGGTAAAGATTTAATAAGCAAGGATTTTAAAGCCAAATAGCCTACCTGATGTAGAGCCCCAACAATTTTGCGAGCTTCTTGATAGACAGTTTCAGAACTCCACTGGGGGTTCAGCTTCTTCAGAGCTTTTGCCAGGCGATTGTGCTCTCGCAACCATAGTGTATGCAGAGCCGCCAATGAAATAACTTCACTAGATCTGCTGTCTCCAGCCATAAAGCATTCAATCCTTTCTACTTTATCTGCTTTGAGGTTTTGCGCACAAGGCGAGGGGACTCTGTCGACAAAAGGCAGGTACTCGCGGCCATTGTCAAAGTATTGCGTGTTTATTCTCAGGAGGCCTTCTTTGCTCGTCAGATTCCTCAGTTTGCCTTCTATTGCTGGTGTGCTACCATAAACTGTTGAAGCATCGAGGAAGGAGGTTAGACTATTAATTTGTTGCCTTGGATTTAGGGTTGATAGGTTTCCTAGGAGGACTCCATGATGATCAGTGGCACAGGCAGGAGATGAACGGTAAAAAGGCATGCAGTCCATGTTAATTGGGAATCCATCATTTGCAAAAACCTGTGGATTACACATCTTTAATTAGTGAACCTAATACACCTGCAGTGTGAGCACAAATAGAACAGTGTTATTAGTTCTTACTAATAATGTATGCACACCCTCCCACCCACACTAGTGTATCGGTTTTCTTCCAGTACATACTTAAGGTATTCTTCTTTTGTAAGTTGTATGGAAGTGAACATAGCTGAATTCTTAAGTCTGCAGCATTTTGTGTAGATAATTGTGTATGAAATAAATGCACATGGCACCGTTTATGTACATAAATCACAACTTCCTCCTTGACATAAGAAAATACTATTTTTCCATTTTCATTACTGATGATCCCGGAAACTTACACATTTCCTGATACACAGCATTAATTTTCCTGAATATTAAAATTACCATATCTTTGTTTATAAGAATTCACACACCATTTACTTCTTACTGAATATTAGTATCATACCTATCAGTATGATGGGTGTGGTGGCAGAGGTATATGCCAATA
>NW_015159724.1:1050262-1063448 GCF_001447785.1 Gekko japonicus | reverse complement strand
TACTTCACTGCAGTATTCAATCTGTCAGTCTGTTGGTTTGTCTGTCTGTCTACAAGACTTGCCTTGCTCTAATAATAGCTCTAAGGTGGCTTTAAGGTGGCTTCTAATAGTATAATTAAAATAATCTCAGAAAAATTAAAAACATTACCCATTAACAATATAACAACAGCCTCAAGAATACAATTGCTGACTCTCTCAAAAGAAAACCCCAGAAATATTGTCCTATAATATTGGATTAGATACAATGGTGGACTGAGGGACATTATTGCATAGGGAAAACCTGACCCTGTGTCTCTTGCTCTCAGAGTATAATGTACAAAGAGGCTTCCCCTCTCCAAATCTTTCCCATTTACTTTGCCCTTTAGATTTAAATGGAAACCATCTGACACTGGAGCCCAGTCCTGTCTTCACACTCTCTGGCCGATTTCAGACTGGCAGTTTGCCCCGATATAGGCGCGTGTGAGGAACGTTTCACAAGCAGATTAAAGGGGCCGTTCACACAGGCACATCTGTCCGGCATTCCCCACCTGTACTCAACCCATCTTATAGTGCTTGCCTCCCGGGTTTAAAAGATACCTGGTGAATTTAGTAGCAAACCCTGGAGAGCCCATTTATCCCGCTTCATTCTGCTTCCTGGAAGTGTGAACGCTAACCGCTAAAAGACAGGAACAGCCCACGTTAATAATGTGCGCCAGCTGTTTACGCTGACTGACCTCTTAGCCCCACTCTGGCACCAGGAAGCGGCAGGTGATTGCCTTGAAGAGGGGGTAGTGATCAGTGTTCCCTCTAAGCTGAGTTAGTGTGAGCTAGCTCACAGTTTGATAGCCTCCAGCTCACACATTTTTGTCTTCGCTCAGGAAGGAGGGCTCCAAACTAATTTATGCAGCAGCCACATCACTGGCTCACAACTTTAATGCCAGTAGCTCACAAAGCAGGATTTTTGCTCACAAGACTCCACAGTTTAGAGGGAACATTGGTAGTGATGTTGCCGGATGTGCCTATGGCCCACAGCAGCCGGATCCTGCCCTATTTGCCGCTGCACCTAGGCGTCCATGCACCTAGCTGTCTGCCGTGAGGAAAATGCCTCTTACAGCCACGCCTCCAGGCCAACAGTGTGAACACTCCCTCGTGCCTCCTCCTGGTATGCTCCTGCATCAGTCCACGCAGTGTGACCAGGAAAACCCGGAACAGTTTGATCCGGCTCTTTTTTGCAACAACTCCCTCCCGCTTCAAACTGCCAGTCTGAACTCAGCCCCTGTGGCTACTTTTCATATTGCTGTTATCCCTTTCAGTTACAGCAGTGTTGGTGCAGGAAACAGATAATTGTGGACTCCTGCCTCATGATGCTGGAGCATCAAATAGACTGGAGCAATATGGGAAGGAAGTACTTTGCAGCATCTCACACGGAATAAAATAATGGACTATTTTACATGCACACAAATCAGTAGTTGGAAATAGCATATGGCTTAGATAGTTTCCTAAAACTGTTCTGTTGGCACATCAGTCAGTGCCCTAGGAAACTTTTGTATGACATAGCATGGAATCAGGCACAGAATCTATGAGGACCCCCAGGGATATAGTGCTGCTGAAAGATCTGAAGAATATTTCTTGAAATTTTGGCAGCTCCCAATTGGGTGCCAATTAATACACTATTCTGTAGACAAGTCAGCGCTTACAAATACATATTTTCCTTGTGAGAATGAAGGAGATTCAGCATGAAATGGGTACAAAATTCTGAGGGGAAAATATTGTTTTTCTTCCTAAGATATAAAAATTGCAAATGATTTGGCTAGAAAATGATTTAAATACTTTGAGAACATAAATGCTGCAAGAATACCTAATGCTCATTTATGGATATAACAATTTGTTGAAAGCTTAGCAGATACTCTATCAAAAGGTTTTTGAACCAGGTTTGAGAATGATGGAACCATAATGTTTGAATTTGAATGTGTTGCCTCATTGACAACCCTTAATGACATATCTGAGGTGGACAGTCAAAGTAGAGGAAAAGACTCAAGATGTTTATCTGGAACCTGCAAACAACCCTGGCATAAGAATGGTTCATATTCCCTGCATGGCCCATTACTAAGTTACCTCTGGACTGTGTTATGAGTTCTTTAAGTTTAGCAGGATATCAAGTGTTATGAATACTCTACTACTATCAGCACTCTCAGGGCTATTTTTGGGCAGGAACGCACAGGAACGGAGTTCCGGCTGCTCCCAAGTTGGCCACGCCCAGCAGAAACTAATTAGCATAATAGGCCACACCCAACAGCAGAAACTCATTAGGATTGGCTACATTAGGGGTGTGTGGCCTAACATGCAAAGGAGTTCCTGCTACAAAAAAGCCCTGGGTTTTGACAGCAAACAAGGTAAACAGAATAACAAGCAAAAGGTGGGTGTGGCTGGATAACCACACTTCTGGTAACATGTGGGTGCGGCCTAATGTGCTAATGTGCTGTGCTGTCAGGGGTGTGGCCCAATATGCTAATGAGTTCCTGCTGTTGGGTGTGGCCTATTATGCTAATGAGTTCCTGCTGGGCTTTTTCTACAAAAAGAGCCCTGAGTCTCTTCTGGACTGGACTAGGATGCCCTAGATGCCATTGTGCAAAAGGCAGCTAGAAGATATTAGAATGAGGGTCTTGAAAGCTGGAAATTACATGAGGGTACTATTTATATAATTTCTACGCCATTCAGAGAGAAGGCAGTGTAAGGGCATCTTTATTAATACTGTGTAACAGCAGATATGTGAGATGTAAAATTCCACTCCTGTCCTGGTTGCTGGGAGGGGAGAAAATTGAACTGGCTTGTATGACTAAAACCTGGTTAGAGGAAAATTATGAAGTCTGTCAGACTGAAATAAAATCTCCTGGTTATGTGGTTCTTCATAAATCCCTCTCAGGAGGCTGAGGAGAGGGGCTAGCTATAATCCTCCATGAGTACTCCTTCTTTCAGAGATTGCCAGTGCAACATATTGCTGACAATGAGACTGAGCAAGAGAGAGATCTTGGAGTTGTAGTAGATAACTCACTGAAAATGTCGAGACAGTGTGTTGACTGCAATAAAGAAGGCCAATCCTATGCTGGGGATTATTAGGAAGGGTATTGAAAACAGATCAGCCAATATCATAATGCCCCTATATAAATCAATGGTGCGACCTCATTTGGAATACTGTGTGCAGTTCTGGTCACCACACCTTAAAAAGGATATTATAGCTTTGGAAAAAGTGCAGAAAAGGGCAACTCGAATGATAAAAGGGTTGGAACACTTTCCCTATGAGGAAAGGTTAAAGCGCTTAGGGCTCTTTAGCTTGGAGAAACGACGACTGAGGGGTGACATGATTGAGGTTTATAAGATTATGCATGGGAAAGAGCAGGTAGAGAAAGAGGTACTTTTCTCCCTTTCTCACAATACAAGAACTCGTGGGCACTCCATGAAATTGCTGAGCGGTCGGGTTAGAACAGATAAAAGGAAGTACTTCTTCACCCAAATGGTGATTAACACATGGAATTCACTGCCACAGGAAGTGGTGGTGGCTACAAGCATGGACGGCTTCAAAGGGGAATTAAGCATATGGAGCAGAGGTCCATCAGTGGCTATTAGCCACAAGGTATAGATAGGGGCTTTGGGGCAAGTGATGCTCTGTCTTCTTGGTGCTTGGGGCGGGGTCAACAGTGGGAGGGCTTCTAATGTCCTGGCCCCACTGGTGGACCTCCTGATGGCACTGGTATTTCTGGCCACTGTGTGACACAGAGTGTTGGACGGGATGGGCCTTTGGCCTGATCCAACATTGGCGTCTCTTATGTTCTTATGTTCCTTACATTATGTTCCAGGGACATTTTTCTTGTTTTTGAATCTGGAAATTCCTCAGTGGACACTGGCTAATCTATCAGAAATAATCTCAGGTTTGATGCTGGAAACCCCAAGAGTGATTGTCATGGGTGAGTTCAACATATATGCTGATGGGACCATGTCCAAGCCAGGTCAAGATTTTGTAGCCTCTCCAGCCACTATGGATCTCTCAGGTTGTGAAGGGCCATATACCTAACAAAGGTCATGCCTTGGACTTAATCTTTTGCATGGAATCTTTAGAAAAAGATCTGGTCAAGGGGTAACAAGTTCGACCTGCAGCATGGTGGTCTGACATTGCCTACTGAGGACATGGGTGAATGTGGCACTGGTGCTCTACAAGAGAGAGGAGCTGATAAAATTGGTCTGCCCACAACATTTAATGGATCTGAATGGTTTCCAGAATGCCCTAGCATTTTCATATCTGAACAAACAACTCTGGGGAGGCGCAGTGAAAGTACAGAGTGAGAAGCTCCTGAAAGCTATCGACACAGTTGCCCCTTATTGTCCACTCTCACCCTCTAGGTGGAATCCTGCACCTTGGTTTACTACTGAATTGAATTATTTGAGGGGTCTGGAAGACACTTAAAATGACGTTGGCAGGAAACTGTCAAGGCCTGCCAAGCTTCTTGGAAGAACTATGAGGCAGCAGCAAGAGTTTCAAAGAAATCTTATTTCACTTCTATCTTGGTACCAGCTACTTTGTGCCCAGCTCAACTGTTCAAAGCAGTGAAGAGTATGCCCAGGTTTAAATGTGTTTTTTTAATTGATTATTGTTGTCTTAACCTTTGGGATAAAATTCTTTGGGTTTCCCCTGGAGAATTAACATCCTGTTTTAGAACACTAGACAGTGTTGTATAACACCAAATGATTTCAATCATTTTTAATTGACATGTTTTAGCCCTTGTTTTAATGGAAGAAAAGGAGTGTTTGTGATGTAACCTTTTAATTAGGAATTATTGACTTCAAAGAAATAGGGAGTCGTGTTCTTTGAAGTGCAGGTGTGATCCTCCCTTGTTGAAAGTTTCTGCCAATTTTGGTCAGAATAACTTGGCAGAGATTTGCCAACGAGGTGAAGAGTTTAGAAACAGTTTTTGCCCTGTATGAAGCAGCTCTCAATGAGAACTTATGGTTAAATGAGACATAGATCATGTTTAACATATTCAATGTATTAGATGCTTGGATTGAATATCTATATATGTATCATATTATTTAAAGAAGGAGAAGACTTGACATTTGAATAGTTAGAACAAAGCTTTGTTTGCTAGTAGTGCTAATTAAAAAGGCTTGCAATCACTGCCAATTGTTTCCTTTTCTATTTCAATTTCAATGGGGAGAGCCTAATTAGAATAGTTAAAATGGTATACTGAAGATGAAACTGTTAAAGAACAAATGTTAAAATGGGCTATTAATATGAATAAGGAAGTGGCTATGGAAACCTGGGAATATTTGTGGAAAAATTCTATTAAGATCTCGACATGTACTAATGTTAAAGAAAATTGTTATAAGATGATGTATAGGTGGTACATGACACCTAAGAAGATTGCAAATATGAATCAAAATATGTCAAACAAATGCTGGAAATGTAAGAGGCATGAGGGCTCATTTTATCATATGTGGTGGACTTGTGAGAAAGCTGTAGACTTTTGGACAAAAGTCCACAATGAAATGCAAAAAATACTGAAATGTTCTTTTAAAAAAGCACCGGAAATTCTGCTTTTGGGACTTAAAATGGAAGAAGTCAATACGACTAAAAAGACTTTACTCTGGTACCTGATAGTGACAGCGAGAATGATTTATGCTCAGTTTTGGAAGACAGAAAAGGTACCAGAGGTTGAAGAATGGATACAAAAAGTTCTGTTCATGGCACAAATGGATAAGATTACAAAAAAACTGAATAACAAAGAAGACGATGAGTTTTTTGGAGAATGGAATGATTTTAAAATTTATCTGGAAAAGAACTGGGATGTGAAACAAAACTTAATATGTTTAGATTGTTTTGGCTGAACTCAATAGCTGGTTCCTCTCTGAAACTTCAAAAAGACACACTTCAGAACACTTTTACTCTGGTTTCTCTTCAGAGTAAAAGTGTTCTGAAGTGTGTCTTTTTGAAGTTTCAGAGAGGAACCAGCTATTGAGTTCAGCCAAAACAAAAGTAATTAAATCATGCACATTTGCCAATTAGAAGGCACGGGTGGGCATTAAATCATGACTCTTGGCACCGATTAAAAAGGGTCAATTATTTGTATTGTAGAACAGTGTCTCTTACAGGCTAAACTGAGCTATGTGTTTTACTTCAGTTTTTACCAGAAGCAGCTTCATAAATAATCAAAAATAATTCTGTAAAATTTCCTGATGAACCAAAATGAATAATAATGTGTAAATCAATACATCTATAAGAGCTTAATGCCACGAGGTATTTTGAAACACTAAAATAATTCATGTAAAGAGTTTAATGCATTAGAATGTCATTGTGATTATATGTTTTTATATTTTGTGTACCTGTAAGTGAAAATAAGTTTATAAAAATGCTTTAAGATACTTTTATATACATGTATTGTGTAAAGAAGAAATATGTTTGTAGGATTTTGTAACTGAACTGAGTAAACAAAGCTATACATTAGAAATAATGACCTGCACCTGTGTTGTAGGAGTAGGAAATTCAGCCAGCTACCATCCTGTGTGCCAAATATGTGATTGACGGCTGACCAGACAAAGAAAACTGAACTGAGCATGTCTACATGATGTCAGTGATGATGTAAAGTGAGGAGGAGCAAAAAGAGTATATAAGTATGCTCATTGCATTTGCTTGTTGAACACCCAGGCTGAATTAAGCTGTGAGATGCTCCTTTATTCGAATAAATATTTTTGTTACCCTTTACTGCCTGGATGTTTGTTTTCACTGTGTGGTTTATTGGCTAGCCACACAAGTCAAAGAACCTTAGCGCCTTTAGTGTATTGGCAACAGCAGCTTGGCACCTGCTGACCTGAAGGGGGGGGGTTGTCTTTGTTTTTGCTGACAAAATCACTCTACTACTTTATGATTTGGGTGCTGGTTGTAGTACAGTGATTACACTTGAAAAACAATCCAACATATCATGCGGTCCATTTATGGATCATTTTGAGTGGCTAACCATGATGGATGTCGATGCAATTTTAGGATGTATGAAGAGCACCACTTCTACTCTGGGTCCATGCCCTTCTTGTGGCTGAAAACATGTAAGGACCACATCACTGAAACACTGAAATACATCATAAATTAATCACTAACCCAACAATCATTCCCCAGTTCACTAAAACAGTCAGCCATTCATCTCCTACTGAAAAAAAAATCACTAGAGAAGAATTATTGCCCAGTAAGTAACCTATCCTTCCTGGGCAAGAACATTGAGAGAGCGGTAGCAGCAGAACAATTTCAGGCCTACCTGGATAACTCATACCTTAGTCTGCTTTCAGACTGCCTTTAGACCAGACTATGTATGGAGACTAAAGTGGTGACTTTTGTTGATGATCTCTATTTGAATGTAGAAAAAGGCTGTGCCTCTCAGTTGCTTCTATTGGATCACTTAGCAGCCTTTGGTATGGTGGATCTACTGAGGTGCTTGGAAGATGAGATTAAGATTAAGGGATACATCTTGGACTGGCTTAAATCTTTCCTTACAGGTTGGACCTATACAGTCACTTTTAGAGACCAACTATCACCAGTCTAGGACTTGCCTTGCAGAATTCCACAAGATCCAGTCATGTTACTCATGTTACTCAATCTCTATGTAAATTCCGTAGGAGAAATAATTCACAGTTTTGGAGCAGCTGTCATGAATATACTGATGCTCAGCTCTATATCTCTTTATCAAAATCACCTGGTGATTCTGTAGATATCTTTAACTAGGGTCTTACTGTTGTGATTCTTTGGATAAGGGTGAACAAGCTGAAACTGAATCCTGATAAAGGCGAAGATAATGCTGGCTGGGAAGACTAAGGTCTTGAAGGATATTGTGCTCCCCACTTTCAGTGGGGTCCAGCTTGCACTCCTTGATTCAGTTAAGAAACTAGGAGTTATATTAGACCCAGCATGACTACTGGAGAAGCAAGACAATGGAGCAGCTAGAAAGTGTACTATCAGCTTCACCTATCATGGCACTTGCCCTCCTACCTTGACTCAGCTAATATGGCCATGTGGATCCGATCCATATGTAACCCATGCAGTTTTGTAGCTGTTAACAGCATACAGGGATCAGGCATGCCTGCTTTTGCCAACAGGCCAATTAACTCCCTTTCCCCTCTCCTATACTTCGTTAATGGAGCATGCTCAGTGCTTGTAGCCTTCCTTAAAGGAGGCTGGGTATTCCCAGCAGCCAGCGCCTGGCCTAGGAAGAGGCAACATCATCAGAAGGGTGGGGAGAGGCCAGTATAGACTTTGCTGTGTTAAGGCCTGCCTTGAATTGTTGCAGGTAAATGCTGTTAACCAATGTAATTATTAGAGATCCTTTCAAACCAAAGGTGAAGTTACTTCTTGGGAAGGTATTAAATGTTGGTTTGGGACTATTAAGATTCTTAATAGTGATTTCATATGGTTGTGAAAATATGTAATGTTATAGTTGTTGATCCTTTTAAAACTGTTGCAATACATCTTCCTTAGTATTCTTTGTTAATGTAGCCAAGCAGTTTAGCCTGGCCCAGGAAGAGGCAACATCATCAGAAGGGTGGGGAGAGGCCTGTATAAACTTTGCTGTGTTAAAGCCTGCCTTGAATTATTGCAGGTAAATCCTGGATTCAACTGAGAAGAGCTGCAGCCTCCCAAGTACAGCCTGGAAAGCTCATACGCTGTTCTATTATCTATGAGCTTACAATATATGGACCTACAATATACACGTTATCTATGTGCTTAGTAATTTTTTTGTTTTGTGTATCCTGACGATTCATTGCTATGAAGTAATAGCAACCAACTAGGAATGAATGAGGATTTATATGAAAACTTCCATGCTTTGTTTATATAAAGAGTTTATTTTAAATGTTAAAGTGCATTGGTTGTATTGCATCTCTTATGTCTGCGTAGGGCTGCCAAGTCTCGTTGAATCGCGGCGGGGAATCGTAATTCTTCACAGGAACTCTGCCGCGGGGGATGGCAACAGGCATTGCACCGCCGTCGCCAGGATGTGATGCTACAGCAAAGTCTATACAGAGTTACTGCTACTCTGCCAAATAAGGAGCTACTGTATGATACCAGCATCCCAACTATCCAGGCCCATGATTCAGGATCAGACAACGTCCCACCACCCACCTCACCTCCTCCATCTCCAGAGCCACTGTAGTGCAGAAAGAAGACAGTCCAGCATGAAATACTGGAAAGAAGACAGGGTGCACGTTTTGCAGCCCAGAGACAGCTGGATCTAGTAAGGAGGAGCACACATGCATGGGCCAGATGCAGCCCAGCTGCAAAACAAGCATCTCAGCTACAAAGGATGGAGAGAAAGAGAGACTGGATATGGAAGCAATGGGTCAAACTACCTTTGACCCTGCTGCCACTGATCCTGTCTTTGCCTCGCTCCTGTGACCCATTGGACTGTTTCTGGACTTTGACTTCTGGACTTGCCTTGAACCTGCTCTAGTGACAACTCTCTGACTCCGTGTATGACCTAAGGACTGAATTCTGACCATGCTGTACTGGTTTCTGCCTTCCCTTTACCTTGGCGTGAACAGTAACATGTTGTAACCTGCCCTGAGCCCATTTACGGGATGGGCGGGATATAAATGCAAAAATAAATAAATAAATAAATAAAATAACAGCTCTGAACCACCCTGCACCCAGATAGACCTTGGACAATTGATATTAGCATTTAGTTTTGTATTCCTAGTTCTATTGCATTGTTAATTTGCAATGTTTATTGTATATCTTATACTGTATGTTTGCTTGCATTGTCATTCATTTTTGTACTCCTAGTCCTATTGCATTGTTCATTCAATGTTCTACGGTGTAAGATAACATTTATTTTCTCTTTCTGTATTCCTTAATCCACCTTGAGTCTCAGTGAGAAAAGTGGGCTGTAAATAAACTAACTAAATGTCTATTGACATCTACAAGGAGCTGTTTTTTTCCCTTTCCCTTCTGAAGTGATTTTTCAGTATCTCATGGTGTGATGAACTATGAAAAGGCATAACAAAAATGTTCAGGATTCAGTAGCCTTACAGAACAATCCCCGATGAGCCCGCGTTGTAGGGGCAACCATTGTGAATTTCAAAGAATATTCAATGTTTTGGAGAGGGGACATAATTTCTGTACCTTGCGTTTTTAAAATTGTTTTACTGCTAATTAAAATAGATCCACAAGGGAATCCTTTGCAGTGTTTTGATAAAGAAGAATGCTTCTACTTTGCAGAGAGTGCTTCCTGATCCCCATTTTCTTCTGTTTGCTGCTCAGAGTGGGTTCTTTTTAAAAGATTGATGGATGATAGATACCTCCACCCAGGTTAGATGTGGGGAGTTAGGACAGCTATCAGAGCTATTTATCCTAGACAAAGGAGTCAGACATGGATGTTTACTTGTGACCTGTTGTTCTATTTATATATTAATAACCTCAGACCATGTCTCTTGAAGGAAACATGTCATCTTCCACATTTATCAAAGTATGGCCCCGGTCACACGGGCCGGATATCGCGGGGGGGGAGGCGTGGCTAATATCCCTGGAGGAAACTAACGCGTGGCCGCCCGGTCGAGGTCCCGTGGTTAGGGGGGAGATGCCGACCAGACAGGTATCCTGCAGCACGGCACAGAAGCCACGCGGCGTGATCGCACTAGCAATCGCTCTTTGTGTGCATGCGCTGTTGGGTGCTGTTGCGCAGCCTGCAAAGACTTGGGGGACAAAAAAAACCCTTGTGTGCGATGAACAGCGCCGGATGCCACATAAGTCCACTGGAGACGCCCGCCCTTGCCTCACGGTTTTCGAAAACTAGTACCTTGGAGGTACTAGTTTTTTTACTCCGTATCTTCGGCGAGAAGCTACGCTTCCCAAATGTTGCGGTGTGATTGCGCCCAGAAAATCCACCTACCATCCATATCGTCAGCGCGGCAAATGTTCTGTGTGACCGCAGCCTATAAAGTTCTAATCCTTCTATATGCTGATGATGCAGTGATAATGTCTAGATCAATAGTGGGCCTCCGCAAGCTGATAAAAAGTTTTGATCTTTACTGTGATCATGAGGGCCTGTCCATCAACATGGCAAAATCCAATGTCATAATATTCACCGAAAGGAAAGAAATCTTCACATGGGACATGGCAGGCCAACCTATGGAACAGGTCAATCAAATTAAATATCTGGAAATCCACTTTGAAGCATCTCTTACATGGAAAATACACGTGGAACTAGCAAGAAACACAGCCTTGAGAGTAGGGAGGACAATTGTAAAATTGTCATTGGGGAATTTGTCCCCTCGGCCTTAAATGTATTTAAGGCTAAGGTTCTAAACCAATTCCTATATGGTGCAGAGATTTGGATTCAGGATGCTTCTGAAAAAGTGGATTCCATCCAATATGACTTTTTCTGACATTTATTGACTACTCCTGGATGTGACTCAGGCTGAGCACTGAGAGTGGAACTAGGTGAATTATCAATGGAAGCTAGGGCTTGGATTAAAACATTTCCTTTTAAAGTAAACGTTTTAAAATCTGATGGAGGATCTACTCTACCTGGGCTTATCCAGGCAGATAAACATTACAGCCAACGAGATCAACTACTGGAAAAGAAAATGAAAAGGCCTAGGAATAACAAATGATATGATTAAGAATACAGAAACTAAAAACATTATGAGACAAATAAAAAAAGTATAAGGAAGTTGGATGTTACAAGTACGTATATTAGGCTGCACAGGGTTAGGTTCGACACTCCATTTGGGAATTGCCCTCCCGATCCGACTGCCAAAATATTTTTATCAGTTGATAGTCCTGGAGGTTTTGGAGGATAGATATAATAGAGTATATAATAGAGCAGGACTCATTTTGAGCCGGAGCAGGCCGGAGCAGTGCTGTGGCAGGAGAACCCTCCCAGTGCTGCTGCAGCTGCCAGCCAGGCCCCCCCTCCCTCCCTGGCCACCGGGTGAACCTGTACAGCCCCTTTGCCGATGCACAGCAGTCCAGTCAGGGGGAGGGGGAGCCCTGTGGTGCGCCAGGCTGCTGCTGCTCATCCAGTGACCCTCCTTCGGGGGCAGAGCTTGGGTGCAAATCCCTATGGGCCGCTCTGCCACAGCAGGAAGACACTTGGGAGCAGAGCAGCCAGCCCAGCAACAGGGATGTGGTGGTCAAGTCGAAAACGGGAGGTGCCTCCGAGAGGTGCCTCCCTCGTAAGGAGGGGGGCTTGACTTGGCCGCAGGAGCCCCCTTGCTGAAAACAGGGAGCTGCTGCTGCTGCACCTCAACTTGGGGTGGGTCAAGTCGAAAACGGGAGTTGCCTCCGAGAGGTGCCTCCCTCGTAAGGAGGGGGGCTTGACTTGGCCGCAGGAGCCCCCTTGCTGAAAACAGGGAGCTGCTGCTGCTGCACCTCAACTTGGGGTGGAGGGCTCTTCCCAGACTTTTGCGGGTGCCTTCGCCTTCCTCCTGACCCCTGTGCCAGAAGGAAGGAGGAGAGGAGGAGAAGGAGGCGGCGAGGTCGGCATGTGCACCAAGCCCCTTCGCCTGCCCGCCTGGAGGCCACCCCGCTCGGCTGTATTTGGGGGGGGGGCAGGGGAAGCCAACCAGCCAGCAAGCAGGGGGAGCCCCAGGCGGGCGCGGGCGGCCACGTGCTGGTGCAGCCTGCCCCTATTTTGGTTTTCAATATGAGGCAGAATAGCGGCCAGTTTCAAAGAACCCGACAGAGAAGCTCATTCTTCAGGAATCAGACACCACTCAAAGGGTTAAAAACACCTGGGGGGGAGAGGTGTGATTTCCAAAAAAAAGTGCTCTCCTGCTCCTCTCCCTCCCCTCCCTTGCCAGCCCCAAAGCCCTGCTCCTGCCTGTCACTGCTGACTCCTCAGCAGGAGGCATCATGATCTCCTAACCGAGAGGGTTGAGCGGTCCTCCTTTTCCTGGCTCTCCCCTCCCCTCCTTCCCAATGGAATTATCCTCTGTCGCCCCGGAGGCTGGAGTTGGAACTATTGAACTTGTGTGGCTGGGTGAGCTGAGGCGCGCTAGCACCAAAGTGCACGTGCACTTTGCTCCATCCTGGGCTGTTTGGAGGGAGACTGACTGAGCTGGCAGAGTCTCAGACCACAGGGGCGGGGGAGAGTACCGATAGGGGCTGAGGGCAAAGCAGGAGGGAGGGGGACACAGATATGGCTCTATTTCTTTTGGAACGCTTATAATAAAAAGA
>NW_015159724.1:1048839-1050108 GCF_001447785.1 Gekko japonicus | reverse complement strand
GGGGAACCGGTTAAGGAGATCCCCCCCTTTTAAACCTAAAGAAAATCCCGCCCCCCTTTACCAAGGTCTATCTGTGAGAGAAATACCTCCAAGCAGAGGTCATTTCGGGGGGGATCGCAGTTCCCCCGGGTGAGGTACAGGGGGCGGGGCACATGACAAAGCCCCGCCCCCTGCTTCCGGCCCTCATTCAGCCAGGAGGAGGCAGGAGAAGAGGGAGGGTAAGTTGCTTCCTCCCTGCCTCTCCCCACCCCTGCCTGCCTGCGGCCAGGGAGGGCATTCGCGGGGCTTCCTCGCACCCCCCTTGCACTCCCGCTGGCCTTGCAGGTCCACCGCCGGGCCCCTCATGGGGCTCGGCAGTGGAGCTGCAAGGCCGGCACCGGCGGCCAGGACCGTTGGGGGTGGGGTTTGTGGCCTTATGACACACGTCCGGTGATGTCAGGGGGTGTGGCCTTATGACACACTTCCGATGATGTCAGGGGGTGTGGCATATGCTAATGAGGTATGCTAATGAGTTCCCCTAGCTCTTTTTCTACGAAACGACCCCTGATTTCGTATCTTTTCAGACTGATAGATCTTGCATGCAAATATTGATGAAGTGTCTTTTAGATTTTTTAAGTAAAAATGCAAAAGTGTGAATGTTGTTTGTGGCATGACTCACATTTCTAAAGACTCAGTTGCTGAAAACTCTGTTGAAAAAAGAAATTGGGCCTCTGTTAGATAAACAACATATATGATTTGAAAGAAGTGATGAAGCCCACTCTGTAGGTGCTTACTTTCATATATACCTCGTTGAACTCAACATGGTTTATTGTGAAATAGGTGGGCAAAGGACTGTAGTCAGATATTGTTAACATTTTTGGTAGCTTTTGTTTGGCTTGATGAATTGTAGACATTCACAGCCTGATCAGATAAGCCCTGCTGAAGTGACTGGGACTTACTCCCAAATAACAGTGTGATGCCAGATAGTACCTTGCCCTTGCTGAAGGATTTTGGAGGGTTTTATTGTGTGTGTGTGTGTATGTGTGTAGGGGTCCCCACAATCAAAGGATAATACCAGACACAGAATTGGGTGCACGCTGCAAGTCCTCCTCTTAGACTCTCAGGGCGATTTCTCACTAGAGCTGCCTCGCAGCACAGCGCCCTTTGCCCCGACACAAACATGTCAATTTCACACCCGAAGCTCAGGGGTTGCATTTTGACTCAGGGCTTCGCCCGATTTCCTCCGCAGTTTCATGATCCTGGTTTTTGAGGATCATGAAACTGCGGAGG
>NW_015159724.1:1024870-1048771 GCF_001447785.1 Gekko japonicus | reverse complement strand
CTAAGGGAATTTCAACATCACAATTAACAGGGTTTTTCAAAATGCTTTGTGATTTGTGTTTTTCTCTTTGAGAGGGGAAATCAGAGATTGTATTACTTGTTCTCACAATTAAAAAAAGAGAAGAAATTAGCAATTTCAAATGTTGTGGTTTTCATTCTTCCTGAAATGCATTTACATTTGAAAATTGATGGGCGCACGAGGGAAGGGGAGAGAAGGTAGCCTCACCTAGTGTGCAAAAAAACCTGGCACTGGCCCTGGAGACCAGGGAGCCAAGTTTGAAGTGGAGGAGCCCCGAGGGATGCCCTGTGCCATCCAGTCAGTCCAAGTGTTCACTCAGGATGGAGGCCCAAGGAGGCTGACTGGCGTGGAGTGGAAAAGCTAAAGAGAGCATGCCAGAGAAAGAGAGAGCTCACCCAGCAATGTTTTCTTCCAGCTGTTTTTCCCTGTAGACTTCTTGGGGGGGGGATGCTAAAGAGAGCACATCAGAGAGAGAGAGATGGATTCCCTTTTCCATTTATAATAGATGGGGAGGGGGGAGAGAAGAAACCTAACAGTACAGCTTGCATTCCTCATTAGTGAAAGGGAGCAAGAGTCCAGCAGCACCCTAACAAAGTTTCTCTCAGGGTAGGAGCTTTCTTGAATGTATAGATTGTAATGACGTCTGTATGTTTTGGGATGGATTTAAGATTGCTGTGTAGGGCAAGCATCTTTAATCACCAGTAATGCTGTGAGCTCCACACTTTATGTGGCAAATTACCAGTGTCTCATTACCAGTGCTGATATCTCTACTCCTACTACCCTACTACCTACTCAGGGGGTGTGGCATATGCAAATAAGTTATGCTAATGAGTTATGCTAATGCACTCTTGCACCTCTTTTTCTACGAAATGACCCCTGTTATAGAGTATCATACTCTAACAGGACATGCAGATGCTCATATGATAAAATAGAAACCATCAGACATATGATTATGGAGTGCCCTATATTTAACGAGTTGAGGGCTAATTTAGTCACCCTTTACTTAAAAATACAGAACTGCTAAATGTGTGAGCCCAGGTGTCATGGCTACTATAGGATACAAATGATCGTGTCACCCTCTCAGTGGCAAAATTCATAGGCTCAATAATCAAATATAAGAGAAATAAAACTGAATAAGGTCTTTTAAAATAATGTTTGGTTCTAACTTCTGCTTAAGGTGATAACCATATGAACAGTACTAGATAGATAGATGGATAGATAGACAGACAGACAGACACATATACTGTACCAGTCAGCAAGAGATCTATATATTAATCTTGCAGCTATCCTACACTATGATACAGTTGCTTGTCAGATCCTGTATTTATTTATTTCAACTTATAGCCCTCCCTCCCCCATATACAGGGCTCAGGGTGGAGAACAACATTTCCAATAGCAATATTCACAGTCGGATTAAATTTAAAGAATTAAAAGAATTAAAATAAGCTGAACAGTTTAACTAACAGTTTACAGATGGCGCATGAAGCACACAATCTAGTGTCCCTTTCCCTGTGGGGGGGAGAAGGAAGGAAAGAATCAGGCCAGATGAAAAACCACTGCAGTCCTCAACCATAGGCCTGGCAGAACATGTCTGTCTTGCAAGCCCTGCAGAACTGTATTAGGTCCCACAGTGCATTGATGTCATTCAGCAGACAGTTCCACCAGGCTGGCCCTCGAGCCAAAAAAGCTCTGGCTCTGGCTGAGGACAGCTGAGTACTCTTCAGGCCAGGAACCACCACCAGTAGGTTCTTCTCCCCTGAGTGGTCCTGTAGATATGTTGGTCCCAGACCTTTTAAGGCCTTAAAAGTTAATAATAGACCCTTGAACTTGATCCAATATTCAACTTGGAGGCAGTGCAGCTGGCAAAGCATTGGTTGTGTATGCTCTGTCGACTGAGCTCCTGTAAGAACCTGCACCACCCCATTCTGGACCAGTTGTAGTTGCTGGGTCAGTCTCAAGGGTAGCCCTGTGTAGAGTGAGTTACAGTAGTCTAACCTGGAGGTTACCATTGCATGGATCACTGTGGCTAGGTCATGGCGAGACAGGAAAGGAACCAGCTGATGTAACTGAAGGAATGCCAGTCTAGCAACACTTGTGATCTTGTTCTCCGTCTATAAGGAGGCACCCAGTACTTGTTTAGGGTATGTTTCTAAATGAGAAAGGTTTATAAATGTATATTGATGCAGGTATAAAAGAAGTGGAGAAAGATTCTGAAATACAAGAAATGTCAGATGTGCAGAAAAAGCCTTGAGATTTAAATGAGTTGATGAGGGCTGAATAGATACTTATAATGGCGCTTCAAAATCTTTTCCTTAATGACATTTTCCCCTACACTATTCAATAGGCCACCTATTTTTAAAACACCACAGAAAACTCATTACTGTGGGGAATGCTATCAAGTAGGCTATTATGTTAAATACTTGCTTATCTCCTAAGCTGATTAAAACTTGTTTGATTAATAAATGCTCCCACTTCTGTGCTCATTAGTTCAGTGGAAACAGTTCCAAAGAGTGATCCTTTATTTTGACAATGAATATTTCATTGGTTAATGGTGCACTTTATTACCTCTGTTGTGTAATCAAGAGTTTTCTTTGCTTGAGGTTGCAGTGTTTGTCTATTTTATTCATTTGGTTATCTGGCTGGGTCTTATATTTCTTTTCAATTGAAAAGGAGGACATAATTAGATCACTAATTCCCTTGGCCCCAAATGAATAAAGCCTACATGTCTTGCCAGTATTAAAAGAGCTACAAGGAATCAGGGTGAATCAATTTTCCAAGGGTTTTTTGTTTGTGGGGTTTTTTGTTCTCTCACTTTTTACCCTGATCATTTATCCCTGATTTATACTGACCTGAACACTCTTTACAGTGGTGCAACAAGATTATCTGATGTACCCTTAATATATATAATCTCCTGCTTCTGTTATTTATTATATGATTATTGTTGTATTTTAACTGTGTTTTTGTTGGGGGGCTTACATTTGATGTTTGGAAGAAACCTCCCAAAGGCAAAAAGTTCAGAGTATAAATGTTTTAAATCGTTAGTGAATTAGCTCTTACATTTCCTGTCAGTCTCCTCCCTCCCTCCCTCCGCCATTGCCTAACATTTTCCACATAGGAATCTGTAAATCTGTTGAGGCAGGGACCTTATTTTCTTGGTTGTTAGTCTGTCAGGTGTCAGAAACAGCATAATAAATCCTAATTCCTGACATATATTTCTCTAAAACCAAAAATCTATATGGGATCCTCATCTATATTTTAACACCTTTCTCTTTTTAACACCCTTTTGAAGAGACCAAGCCTGGAATAATTCAATTAGTGTTTATGCGCTTAATAGGGTGGTAAGCAGAAAAGCTACCACCATACACCCAGTGACTTGGAACTCCGAGTGGTGCATCTTCTGTGGCTAGCTGCCTCTGCAGTTTTAGCCTACATCATTCAATGTGTCTGGTGAGGAAGCAGCAATAATGAACCTTAAGGGACTGGTGGAGTGGCATAATGAAGTTCCTTCATCTTATTTATTTATATTTTATGAGATGAAGAGCTCAGCCAACAGCTGAATGTGCAAATGAGGCTTTCCTTCTGCTGTCTTTCAAGTGACATCAAATTTGAGCTGGGGTGATAGTGATCTTCTTCTTTCCTCTCCTGGTGATGCCTAACATTTTACTCTAGAGTTAATGAAGAATCTTCACATGAGGCCCTTTCTTTGCATGCTACTTGCCGGAGAAAAGGCTCAGCTTGCTCATGGCAACTTTCCTGGAACCGGGTGGTTGCACATAGAATGTTATTTATATTACAAATCTGAAAACTATGATGGAAACTGCTTGTAAAAAATCCTTGACCAGGCAGAAGAAGAAAAGGTGCTAACTGGTCAAACAGAATCAAAGGATCGATAATGAATAGAACTCAGGGGCTCATGCAGATTGTCTAATTATTCCCTTATCAGCCTCTTGCAGGATATGCAGGAACAGTGACCCTTTCTCCCTCATTATACCCCAGGCAGAGCACTTCATCATAGTACTCGTGAGCTCATTGTACATGGAGTAGCACCAGTTCAGTTTCCTTTAGCCCAGGGATGAATGTAGATAGGCATGGTCTGATATGGAGTACTGGGAGGAAAGTGACAAAAACGATACTTCCCATCTTTTGCTTCAGTCTTCCCAAGAGAGACAGCACTGGTGTGGGATGTAATGTCATTTCACCCCTGCAAAGCTCCTTGAGTGGCCTTGGGCAAGTCATGTTTGTCTCAGCCTCACCTGCCTCCCAGGATTTTTGGAAGGCTAAGTGCTGCCCTGAGCTCCTGGAGGAAAGTTGAGAGACAGTTGTAATAAATACACAACTAGAAACGTGGCCTCTTCAACCCCCTGGAGTTCTGGAATTACCAGTAATCTCTAGACTACATAGACCAGTTCCCCTGGAGAAAATAACAAAATAACAAAAGCTCATACCCTGCCACAAATTTTGTTAGTCTTTAAGGTGCTACTGGTCTTTGCTCTTTTCTACGGCTATAGACAGACTAATATGGCTACCCATTTTGATCCATCTCTGTGATGGACTGCAATCTCCTTGGAGAAAATGTCAGGTTCAGGACTTCCAGTTTATGGAGCAGCGATGGCGGACGTTCTCCCAGGACTGTGGGGGAATGATCTGCACACCAGTGGGTTGGAAGGGCGCTACCTCAAGTAGCGCCCCCACGGAGACTTTGGGATAGGCTCCAGGCCGGAGGGCTTTTGAGGGGTAGCCTCTTTAATGGCGTAAAGCTGGAGAATTGAGGCTCCCTTCCACCCTGATGGTCCGGCCACTGCGTGGCCTTCGGGCACAAGCTGGTTTGACCGGGACAAGCGCTGGAGATTGAGCGGAACAGTGTTGAAGCAAGCGAGGTCAGAGAAACTGACCGACAATGAACGTGAGTTCAAACTAAGCGGACGACTATAAAAAGCAAATTACCCCCCCCCCCGTGGGAAAGCGGATTGCAAAGAGGGACGCCTCTTATGTGAAAAGACTGATAAGCGAGACAAAGGGGGAAGGGGGAGGAAAAACAGTGAGTGTGTTTTGAGAGGCTTACTTGATTGCTGACAGCATGGGAGAGATCTTTAGAGTTGGAGGGAAGCGTTAGAAACTGTAAACAAATCGTAAAAAATGGCAGCCTTGCAAAGAAGGCTGAAAACGAAACCACCTAGCAGCCAGAGCCCAAAACCGGAGGAGGGAACAGATGTCATGAAAATTTTAGCAGATATGCTCAAGCCAGTGATGGAGCAACTCAATGGTATTAACCAGCAACTGACTGTAATGAATAAAAACTTTGCATCTCAGCAGCTCTAACTGAAAGAAACGGAGAATAAGGTGGAGCAGGCAGCTGGGAAAATTAAGGAGTTGGACACCACAAGCAAGAAAATGAAGAAAAGGATGGGAGAAGTGGAAACAAAGCAAAATCTACAAGAAAACCGTTTGTTACAGCTGCAGATGGGAAAAGCCAACATGATTCTCAGATTCCAGAGAGTTCCTGAGGCAGAGGAGGATCTGAGGAAGATACTTAGTGAGATCACTGCTCCAGCAATAGGCTTAACAGCGGATGAACTGGTAAAAGAGATGGAGACGGCTTATAGGGCTTACTCCAATTATATTCAAAAAATAGCCTGCCTGGAGAAATTGTGGTCAGATTCTTAAGAAGACAGGCCAGAGATGCTGTTTTAAAGGCGACATCAGCAACTCCACTTAAAATGGGAAATTTAATCATTAAAACTTTAAAAGACATTCCATTTGAAATTCGTCAAAAGAGGAAAAACTATAAGAACTTAATTTATTTTCTTCAAACTAATGGAATTTCATATAGGTGGGCGATCCCGGAGGGTGCCATCTTCAAGATCAATGATAAAAGAGAAAAGATTGATTCCACCTTTAAAGCCAAGGAATTTTTGCGACGCCAGCTGGGAACGGAAGAAGATTCCAAAGAGGAAGAAACGAAATCAAATGACTCTGCCACCTCTGGAATGGAGGAGGACTCTGCTGTGGAAACCAGTGCAGAAGCAGCCAGAGTAGTATATGACTTTAGAGACAGAAAACCAAAGCAAAGGCAGAAGGACTCTGAAAATTGCCTTTTGAAGCAAAGAATAAGAAGATGATCAGAAAGCTCTCTCATAACAACTAACAAATTAACATGTTAACACTGAAGCTGAGACAAACAAGAACTCTACAAGTATATTGTTTTATTAACACATATTACTATCACTTTCACTAACAGGGATAAGATCTCCTCCTCTTGGGGTTTTAGTATAGTGTGGTTACCTTTTCTTTGTCCCTAGATTTAGTCCCTTTCCTCCATATTTTCTTTGTAGTTTGTAGTGTATTGCAAAAATAAAAATATCCCTCCGAATTTAAAAAAGAGAGAGAGAAAATGTCAGGTTCAGAGGGTGGATTCTATGGTGTCACGTCCCTACTATGCTTTCTTGCCTCCCTAAACTCCACCCTCCCTCAGCACTGCTCCCAAATTGCCAGGAATTTCCCAAACTGGAATTGCCATATCTTGAACAAACAGCTGACTTATCTTTTAGTTACATTAGGCAAATTTTAAAGATGACTTTAAAGGGTACATAAAAGAAGCTAATGTTGGATCAGGCCAACGGCCCATCTAGTCCAACACTCTGTCACACAGAGTGCGACACAGAGGGTAAACATTCAGTGCTTCTCCTACAAAGAAAATAATTTGGAGCATGTTCACAAGGGAGGTTACTGATGCCTGGTTTTATGCATTATGAAAATAATCAGGAATATGAGAAATAGTACCAGGTTGTTTCTGTATCCAGTTTGTTTTCTGGTCCTGTGGAAATACATTGGCAAGACCAGCTTTTAGTTCTGGTTGTATTTCCTTCTTTACTATGCAGCTCTGGTGGCAATGGCAGCAGGAGATCTCTCTCTCTCTCAGTAGCGACTCTGAAATCAAAGGAAATCCCTGAATATATATTTTCCCCAGGGTGCCTCATATACTTATTGTGGATGTCAAGGGCCCTGAAACTATGTGTCCCTGAGTCTCAGGAAGAAGGGAAAAGAGACCTCCCTGCAGCTGCCAGGTGAATTAATGAGTGAATGGGGTAAATGGGATGGAGCCATTCTTTTTCAGCTTAAAGTACAATCTGAGACTGAAAAGAACTCTAGCCATAATGTAGGTATAATGTCAGCTGTCCAAATTCATAGCCTGAACCTTGAAACTACAGACTTGACAACATCAGTAGTTTCTAGGGATGCCAGCCTCCAGGTAGGACCTAGGGAGCCCCCTGGAATTACAGCTCATCTCCAGATCACAGTGATCAGTTCCTGTTTCGTGGCTGCTAAATATTGTTGATGTTATGATTATGACTGACTAGCCGCCAGGCTCATTGCAAAGTCAATGCAACGAGCTCTAGCAAGACCACAGAGCGAGGTTTGAAGCCATGAAGGACGTGGGAGTCGCCATCAGGACCCTCGCTGTCCGGTGTCCCGCTCCCGCTGGTGTGGGCATGCCGGTGGTGGGGCGGCCATGCAGTCAGAGGCAGATGTCCAGCCACCGGGCATGGCAGGAGGAGCCCCCAATCTGCTGCATGCTCCCCATAGCCTTGGCCGGCACCTCCACGGCCACCTTCCCTCCGGGGAGGTGTTGGCGGTGCTTCTGCTATTGCAGCCACACTGGTTGGAGCTCAGCGGCTGCAGACAAAAAGTGCGGGGGGTCTGAGCACAGCGCGCGAGGCTTGCCGGCGATGGAGAGATCAGGCAGGTGAGGCGGCCCCGGCTCGTCGGTTCCTGTGGTGCTCAGAGGCAAACGTGGGAGCTGAGTGGGCGCCAAGTCCAGTAAGTGGAGGCTGGTGAGGAGCTTGACCGTGCTGCGGCATGGAGGCTAATGGGGTGTGGGGAGTGGCAGGGCCGCGGAGCAAAGTTTTGTGGGGCCACCAGGAGATGGCACCCGGGTCTCCCTCTGGCTCTGCCAGCTGCTGCATTGGAAACCCCGGCCTTCCTGTCCCCACAACCCGTACCCTGTCGGCCTCACCATGCAGGCCACCGGCTGGCCGCTGTGTTTCCCAGCTCCATGAGTGGCCTGGAGCACCCCATGGGCCAGCAGGCACCATGGAGGCGGAGGCCAGGTGGTGAGGTGGTGAGCCTCGGAGGCAACCACCCGTCGGAGCGTCCATCCCGGCCGGTGGCTCCCCGGAGACTGAGGGTGAGTCGGTGGGTCTCTGGGCGGGAGAGAGGCGATGGTGAGCCACCTCAAGCTTGTCTCTGGAGAGGCAGCAGATGCATTTGCTAACTAAATAAATACCATTGTGAAGTAATTCCAGAATGGAATATTTGGCTCTGTAAAACTGGTCTATCTGACAACAGAATTCTACTGCATGTTCCTCCTAAGGCTCAGTTAAAGATATTCTGTTTAAAATTAGAGGCAGCATGTTCACAGGATGTTTCCTACTTAATTATTGGGAGAATATATTCCCAGCTATTTAATTATATTTATCACCAAGGCTATTTTAAATAAAATATAATTATAATGCTGACTTTTTAAAATTAATTACTGCAGGGGCCATCAAATAGCTACCAGCTATTAAAATCAGTCTCTGAATAGTAATTATCACACTCAAGAGGATTCTTCTACTTTGAGAAAAAAAATCCA
Source organism: Gekko japonicus (assembly GCF_001447785.1). Lineage (NCBI taxonomy): Eukaryota > Metazoa > Chordata > Lepidosauria > Squamata > Gekkonidae > Gekko > Gekko japonicus. The sequence goes on along the minus strand of NW_015159724.1, from coordinate 1,040,121 downwards.
TTTCTCTGAGTGAGATTTCTTATTCTTAATCCTTGGTGAAGATGAAAGAAATTGATATAAGGAAATGAAGGCTGAAAATACAGCATGAGTTGTTTGCATAACCACACTGCTCCCAGGTCTCTTTCTTCTCCTTTCCCCCTCCCTGGGACTTGTCACCATGATAGATGTATCCCATAGTTGTGTGAATCCCCCTGCTCCTGATTCTTTTCTCATATCATACCACATGTGTCCAGGAAATGCAATTCAATCCCTTAATCTCTTTGGAAAAGGTTACCATGGACTAGAGCACAGACTCCTCCTCATCAAGCAAGGAGACTGATGACTCACACAAGGAGGGGGCAGAGCACCTGACACCACCAGAGAAGGAAACAATTGAGCCCCTTTTCATGCGCAAGAAAAGTCCCAGGAGGCTGAGTCCACCCTCTCACCCTAGGATACAACCCAGCCTTCTGATTTAGATGTTGACCTTGAATTATGCAACTCAGAGTCCACTGCAGCACCTGAGGTCTTTCCCCAACTGATCCCCTCAGGGTTCATAAAACCAAAAAACACCCCAATCCTAACAGAGTATTCACTGCCGTAACCAGATGTGGCACCCTTAAGAAATACTACCCTGCTCCTGTAACAGCATGGCTTGCATCTCCCTCTCATTGCAAGAGTATTTTAGGCCCCAGTTCAGTCTCAGTCTTTGCTGGAGCAAGTTAAGCTATAGTACTTTTGAGGTCTGCACCTCAGTCTTGAGCTGAACAAGCATTGGGTTAATTAATTCCTTGGCAATCAATCCACAACACAGGTGAGGCAAATGAATCAGACTGGTGTTTGATGAGGAAGAGGTGTTGGCTCAGCATTCAGTGTCAAAGAAGAAATGCTACCACATCCATATACTGTTGGAAATTGTGCTATTCGCCTTGAAAGAACTGGCTGCACCAGGTTTCTCGGACTTTCACCAGTCTCGAACAAAGGGGCGGGGGAGGGGTGGCAATGCTCATTTGGGAGGGCTTCACTTTCAGGCCACTCCCCATCCCAAAGATCACCAGGATGGATTTGTTGGCCTGATCTGGGATGCTGAGGAGAGCTTGGCTGTATGTCTGATGTGCCAACTGCCTAGCACACTGGCAGATAGCGTACTGAGCCTGCTAGAGATGGTAGCTGGCTGGGCCTTGGCGTTCCCAAGACTGGTAATTCTGGGGGACTTCAACATCCATGCTGATGCTGCCATCTCCTAGCAGGCATTGAACCTGGTGTCTTCCATGGCAGCACTAGGGCTCTTCCAGATTGTATCAGGTCCCACACATCAAGCAGGCCACACCCTGGACTTGATCTTTGGCATGGGGTTAGAGTTCAATCTGATTACTAAGGAGGAAATGCCATGGGCAGATCACATGGATCCAACTGGTTTCCAGAATGCTCTGCAGGATCTGATGCCCCCCAGTGACTCCTTAGATGTTCTGACAGAGGACTGGAATTCCTGTCTCTCTGACAAAGTTGCCCCTACCAACATCCTCTTTGCCCCACTCAGAATCATCCCTCTGGTATTTTATGGAACTTAGGGGGGTGAGATGGAAGAGACAACTAGAGCAAATTTGGCAGCATACTCATGGCATGCTAGCGACAAAGCTACAAGAGCATCTTATAGGATGGTTATGAAATCCTATGAGACTGGTGAAGGCTGCAAAAAGAGAATTTTACTCAGCCTCCATCGCATCCACTAGCTCTCGCCTGGCACAGTTATTTAGGGTGATTCGATCCTTAACCTCTGTTATTGAGAGAACACAAAATATTAGTAATTCAACTATTAGCTGTGAGGTATTTGCAAACTGTTTTGCAGATAAATTCCTGTCACTCCATCACAACCTTCTGGGCAATGTTGATACTGTCCATGAGCTGGAAGCCCCTTGGCCACCTTTGGATTCAGTATTTGACAACTTCAGCTGGCTCTCATTGGCGGATGTTGACAGGGTCGTGGGTGCTGTCAGGCCTACTATATGCCTCTTGGACCTATGCCCCTTATGGCTGGTTAAAGCCAGTTGGGAGGGAATACAGGGCCCTCTGATGGACAATATCAATCTGTCCCTAGAGTGGGAGTCTATCTGGAAGTCTAGCTGGAAAATCTGAAAGAGGCTGTGGTAATACTGCTCTTGAAAAAGCCATCTTTTTATCTTTTAGATGCTGCCAATTACTGCCCAGTTTAGAATCTATTGTTCCTGGGCAAGGTAATTGAGAGAGTGTTAGCCAAGAAGCTCCAATGCTTCCTGGATGATACATTGGCACTTGACCTGTTCCAGTCCAGTTTCTGCCCTGGACATGGGATGGAGACAGCATTGGTTGCCCTCATAGACGATATGTTGCCCTCACAGATAGAGGCACTAACGTAGCCACAGTAATCCATGCAACAGTCACCTCCAGACTGGATTGGTACAGACCTTTAAGGTCATTAGTGGTCTGGGACCTGGCTTCTACCTGGCAGAACTCTCTGCCAAACAACATGCAGTTCCGCAGGGCATGCAAGGCAGAAATGTTCCACCAGGCTTTTGGTTGAGGACAGCAACAGGTACCATCCTACCTGGCAGTCTCTTCCCCTCCCCACCCTGCTTTTCCTGCTTATTGTGAGACTGTAATGCATATTGTATGTCTATTTGGCACCATTTCATGCTATTTTAAATATTTTAACTCCTGGATTTTAAACTGTGCAGTTCTGTTGTCAACCGCCCTGAGCTCTGTGAATTCAGAGAAGGCCGGTATATAAATCTTAATTATAAATAAATGAATGAATAAATAAATATTCCTGTGTGCCCAAGACTAGGAATGAACATGAACTGGCTCACAAACCTTTGTTTGTGACAATTTTGGGCAGTTCGTGGTTTAAACCCCTGCTTTTTCCTCCCCATGAAAGTAGCCAAAACAGACATGTAGTGGGAGCAGTCTCCTCCCAGCCACTCAGCTGTTTAGACTGGAAACACCTGAGCCAAGGGGTGGGAGCTTGCTCCCATGGCTCAGTGGTTATGGGATCTAAACAGCTGAGCCAGCTCCCGTGCTCAGCTGTTTAAAGGGGCTTTCTTGGGCAGCCAGTCTGTGAGGCTCGCTGCTCAAGAAATCCTCTTTAGGTTTTCCAGTTTATGGCGGCGCGCTGAGCAGTCGCACCTCCCGGACCTCCCGGGGGTGAAGCTGCGCTCTGGCGGAAGGAGGGGGTGCGCAGGATCGTCACCCCCCCCAGAGACCCGGCTGAAGGGGTTCTGGCCATGGGACTCTCAAGGGGTTGCCTCTTCGCTGGCGCGATGCCGGGGAATTGAGGCGCCTCTCCATCCCGAAGGTTCTTCGTGCTATGAGACCAAATGGAACCAAGCGGCGCTGACCGGGGCAAGCGCAGGAGGTCGAGCAAAAGAAACAGAGCTTAAACGAGGCCTGAGGACCAACTATAAATGTGAGTTCAATCTAAGCGTTTAAATAAAAGGAAAAGAAAGCTCCCCAAACCCCCCACGGAACAGAAAGTGAGGCGAGCGGGGGAGGGATGCCTCCCAAACGCACATACTTAAAAGTGAATTGGAGGGGGGGAGCAGAAGAAAAAGTGAATAAAACTGTTAAGAAAGACTTACCAAGGCGAGTTCGAGCGTACAAGCACATATTCAGAGACTTTTTAAATATCGGTTAAAGTAAACAATCCACAAAGATGGCGAGGAAGAGGATGGAGAAAGAGAAACTTTTAAAAGCGAAAGGGACTGAGAGCCCAAGACCAGAAGCAACCAGCGAGCTGGCAAAGACATTGACGGAATCCATGCGCCCTCTGCTGGACCAGATGGAAGATCAGCTGTTACAACTACAAATGGAAAAAGCTAATTTGATTCTTCGCTTTCAGGGCCTTCCAGAGACTAAAGGAGAGAATCTGAAGGAGAAGATGAGTGAATTATTGGCCCCAATGACAGAGATGAAGGGGGAATTTTTGCTGAGCGATATGGATGTGGCCTACAGGTCATATTCAGGATATATAAAGAAAAACAATCTGCCTGGGGAAATAGTGATAAGATTCTTGAAGAGATGTGTGAGGGATGCAATATTGAAAGTGCCATCTGGAGCTCCTTTGAAAGTTGGAGATAATGCTATCAGAATCCTAAAAGACATTCCATTTGAAATAAGACAAAGGAGAAAGAAGTACAAAGATTTAATTCTTTTTCTCCAGAAAAATGCAATTGGATACAGATGGCTAACAGCAGAAAGCGTGATCTTCAAAATCAAGGATAAAAAGGAAAAGATTGACTGTGTTCAGAAAGAATGGAAATTTTTGAGATTCCAGATGGGAGAGCCAGAGGAGAAAGAAAAAGAAGGGATGGACAGTAAGTCCAGCACCGAGCTGGACTCGGGGTCTTCCGGAGAGGACTCTCTATCAGAGAAAGGGGCAGCTGCCCCTAAAAGTCCTTATAAACTGCAGAAGAGACTGGGCAAGGGGAAATGAAGGCTGAAGGACTCTGAATTGTGCCTTTGAAAAACTTTTTTTTATATACTAGATGCTTAGGGGTCTTTCGGGTTAACAGTGATAGTTAAGATATGAAAAAGATAATACTATAGTTGAATCAGTTCATAATGGGATTGGCGTGATCGAGAGATAACGTGTGCCAAGCTAACTAGATGATCTCCTCTCTTGGGTTTTTAGATAGTAGTGGGTATCTTTTCTTTATCCCTTAATGTAGTCCCCTTCCCTATTTCTGTTGTAGTTTGTAGTCTTTATAAAAATGCAATTAAAAAATCCCCTCCGGGGGACCACAAAACAAAAGAAAGAAAGAAATCCTCTTTAAACAGCTGAGCCACATGGAGCAAACTGCTCTGAGTGGCTCAGCTGTTTACAGGGGCTTTCTTGGGTTTATTTTATTTATTTATTTATTTATTTTGTTCGATTTATATACTGCCCTCCCCACAGACGGGCTCAGGGCGGTCACAACAGTTTCAATACAATACCATTAAAACAATAATTAAAATAACAATTAAAACAGTAAAACCATAATATACCGTGCAACAACTAATTCTGATCAGCAGTACTGATATTAAGATCCAGCCACTGATGTCAGTTCAGCAGTACCGATGTTAATATCCAGGCTGCTGAGGAGGAGGGAGCCAGGAAAAGAAAGGGACGCCCGCTGCCTCAACCAAAGGCCTGGCAGAAGAGCTCCATCTTACAGGCCCTGCAGAATTGCAATAGATCCCACAGGGCCCTGATCTCATATAGGAGCTCATTCCACCAGGTAGGGGCCAGGGATGAAAAAGCCCTGGCCCTGGTTGAGGCTAGTCGGATGTCCCTGGGGCCAGGGACTACTAGAAGATGTTGAATCATAGACCTCAGTGTCCTCCAGGGTTCATATGGGAAGAGACGGTCTCAAAGGTATGCTGGCCCCTGGCCGTATAGGGCTTTGAAGGTAAGCACCAGCACCTTGAAACGGATCCAGAATTCAATAGGCAGCCAGTGTAGTTCACGCAGCACTAGGTGGATGCGAGCCTGCACAGGTGTCTCCATCAACACCCGTGCTGCCGCGTTCTGCACTAGCTGCAACTTCTGGAGCAGGATCAAGGGCAGCCCCACGTAGAGAAAGTTACAATAATCCAGTCTGGAAGTGACCACCTCGAGGTTAGACTACTGTAACGCTCCCTACATGGGGCTGCCTTTGTTGCAGATCCGGAAGCTGCAGCTAATGTAGAATGCAGCAGCCAGGCTGCTGATGGGTCTCACTAGGCGGGACCATATCCAGCCTGTGCTGAAGGCGTTGCACTGGCTGCCAATAGCATACCAGATCCATTTCAAAGTGCTGGTTCTTACCTTTAAAGCCCTATATAGCCAGCGTCTGGCTTACCTGAGGGACTGCCTTTCCCCATATGTTCCCCCAAGGGCACTACGGTCAGGGGGGCAACATCTGTTGGTTATCCCAACCCCCAAGGTAGTTAAATATGCTGCATCCAGGGCCAGGGGTTTTTCGGTGGCGGCCCCTACCTGGTAGAACGAGCTCCCGGAGGAGATCAGGGCCATGTGGGACCTTATGCAGTTCTGCAGGGCCTGTAAGACGGAACTCTTCCGCCAGGCTTTCGAGTAGGGGGTGCCACCGCCATTGTACCACCACCGTATTAACATCATGAGGCGCACTGGCCCTGGTATGAGGATGACAGTTATAGTGTTACATCAATTGAGCAGAGACAATTGTGTTTACTCTGAGTGTGTTATTGTTATTGGCATTTTATTATGGAATTGCTATAGTCTGTTGAGCACTGACTTTTAACTGTTTTATAGGTAACTAGCAGTAAAGCCCGTTGTGAAAGCAATACAACGAGATCTGGAAAGAGGCTCTGGGGCAGTGCTCTGGCTTTGGGCAAACAGTGTCAATTTGCTGTGGTGACCTCAGCAGGGTATAATGACAGAGTCCACTGTTTTCTCCAGAGGAACTGATCTCTGCTACCTGAAGAGCAGTTGTAATTGTGAGTAATCTGTAGCCCTCACCTGGAGATTGGCAACAATTGTTACCCAGGACAAAATGGCTGGTTTGGAGGGTGGAGTCTATGGCATTCTACCTGTCTGAGGTCCCACCCCTCTGCAAACCCCACCCTCTCCAGGCTCCACCCCTCAAATCCCCAGGAATTTGTCAGCATGTAGTTGGCAACCCCATCTCCTTCCCAGCTAGCCACCAACCTACCATTATCTGCCCCTTTGACTTCAGCTGACTTCTGCCCTCCCTTCTGCAGAGCAGTTGTAATACTGAGTGCTCTCCAGCCCTCACCTGGAGATTGGCAACAATGGTTCCCTATGTGGGACTGACTGGTTTGGAGGGTGGAGTCTATGGCAGTGTACCTGTCTGAGGTCCCACCCCTCGTCATAGGGTCTACCCTCCTAAAGCAGTCATTTTCTCTAGGGGAACTGATCTCTGTCATCTGGAGATCAATTGTAACAGTGGGAGATCTCCAGGTCCCACCTGGAGATTGGCAACCCTAGGGGGAAGTCAGCTGCACAGCAGGGGGTTGAAGAGAATGGTTTGATGGCTGCTGGGCCAAGATTGGCAACAATAGTTCCCCAGGAGCCCCATCGTAAATGCACCAAACAATTCCTCAAGATTTTCCAAAACACTACTCTGTCAATAAATTGCAACACTTTGAATTAGCACCAAAGCTTTAAGATCTCTCCAGCTGTCACCTGGAGACTGGCAACAGCTTGTCTGGAGTGTGGGCAGCATGGCATTGTATCTGTCTGAGGTCCCCCTCTTCCTCCTCCTCCTCAGACCCCACCCTCAGCAGGCTTCATCCCTAAAATATCCTGGAAGTTTCCAACCTGGAGTTGGCAACCCTATGTCCTTTCCTGGCAACCATCAGCCAACCTTTATCTGCCTGTCTGTCTTAAGTTTTACAAACCCCCCCCCCACAGCCTCTGCCTAGGGAAAGGGCAGTCTTTCCCTGCAGTGGTAACCAAAGCAGCTGACATCATTCTCCTCTCCCCTATGAGGTATGTTATGGAACTGAAAATTCCAACTGCCTTGCGGGGGGGGGAGTTTGAGGTGTGGAATGGAGTGAAGTCCAATCAGCTTCCATATGCAAATGACCTTGGAACGCTGGGCGGGACTGCCGAAAGCAGCCAGTCAACCCAGCCAGTGTCTTCTGAGTGGCAGTTCTTCCGGCCTAACACTAATGGGGCCAATTTTAGAACGTTGGTGCCCACTATTCAATTATTATAAGGGAGAGATGATTGTTTATTGTTTTATGTATGGCATTTGCCTCTATGTTTGCCACCCTGAGCCCATGTTGGAAGGGCGGGATACAAATTTAATAAATAAATAAATAAATAAATAATGTAATTGCAACTAATGGATAGCATAGCATGCTGAGCACAGAACAGGGGTAATTATGTCAGCATAACCACTACAGGACTCTGTGTGAAGACTGTTATGCTTTTAATGACCTTCTAAAATCTTTGTCACATTATGCCCAGATTTTAATCAATGGCCAGTCCCTCCATTCCCTATTTGGCTATCTCCTGCTTCTCTCTTAATTTATGATATGCTGCGCAGATGGTGCTATCTTAAATAGTCATACTGACAGGACTGGATGCCCATCCTTTGGCACAGGTTATTCCTACCCAACCTCTATTTTCAGATTAGGCCACTTGTCAATGTTACATTTTGCTTGGGTGCAGTGGTGGTGGGGGGGGGAGAATACAAGCTGTAGCACCAATAGTAGCAGCACTTGGTATTTCATTCTCATCACCAAGCCAGTTTATACAAGGGCCAGATAGTATTTTGTAGTTTTAAAGGGATAAGTTCATCGGCTTTCAGAATTTTTTCCCCTTATTCTTTGGGGGTATTTTATTAATTCAATGTTCCATTCTTTTAAAAATACTTCTTCAGGTTGCCATAATGAGGTAGTTATGTGTTTTCTGGTTTATTTTGGAAGAAGTAAGAGGCAAAGTTGTTTGTTCAACATTTTGTATTTAGAAGACCAAACTCATCAGTCTTCAGCTGGCATTAATTCTCTTGATTTTATTTACTTTGTTTTAGCCCACCTTTTTCACTGAGATTCAAGGACATATGCAGAAGGTAGCTGAGATAAAACCACATCAAAGGGCTTTTTGCCTGAGACTGCTCTGATGTACATGTGAAACTCATCCATGTTTAAGAACTGTTCCACTTGCTTTAGTTGACATTTTGCCTTCGATCTACCACAGCATTTCTGTGGGTTACCACCAGGAGAGCATGATTTTCTCACTCCCCTCTTCCATACTAGAGCCTGAAATATCCCCATGCTATTCCTAGCAGGAGAAGAACGGGGTGGGGTGGGGGGTGGGATTTCAGACTACAACAATATGGGACAGGCAAGAAAATCATGCTTTCCATACACAGAAATGTTGCACTGAATCCAAGCCACTGTTGAAATGTATGGGGCCATCCTCAGGCATGGAAGCTTGTATAAGTAGTATAAGTAGTAGTTCACGGTGTGTACTGGAAAAAGTAGCTTACAGTCTTAACTGATGGAACAATTAAATTTGAAATCTTGTGAATGATGTACAATGCCAACATAAGCAGTTACCATCTTCAGAGCTCCTTGAAGTCACTGGGCTTACAAGAGTGTAACTCTGATTAGGATAACACTGTCAATCATCTACTATAATATTAATTTCCTTTCCTTTTATCCAATAAAAGCTCTATGAAACATTGATCTTGACCAGTGAATAGTTGTTGTTAATCACTTATTATCCAATAGACAAAAGGAGTAAAAATTTTTGCAAGTGCTAGAGTTCTTTTTGGATCCATATCAGCAAGTATATACATCACTAGGTCATAGGAAGGTACAACAGAATGATCTTGCAAACATGGTGAAATATAATGCTGTGTAATGATGTGTAATCACATCAATCTTATCTAAGGAACAGGGACAGATTCATTCTAAATAAGGTAAACATATGAATCCACCCCTCATAACTGCCAAGGAATGAGCATTTAGACTGGCCAGAATAAATGCCCTTAAAATGCTTTGGGATGTCAACAGATAGGTATAGGAGGGATTGGGGGGGGGGGGGGTTGAATACAAAAATACTGGGATAAACAGGTGTGGCAAACTCTAAAGGCAGAGCTTTGGTGATGGATTAATTTTTACACAGTTTCTCACCAAAGCAGATGCCGCATAAAGGCCCAGGTCCTGGATTGTGTGTAGGTTAACACTGAGAGACAGAAGTTTTTCAAAAATAGCCTTAAACCATATTGGCCTATAAGAGTCTCCCTCCTGAAGTGTCAGGAAGCCCTTGCTGCTCAAATATTGTAGTGTATTGGAAACAGCTACATGAATCGCTCCATTAACTCCCCATGTTAAGCTTGGGCCAGGGAAAGGCTCCTCAGAGCTAACTTGCTATTGGTCGCTCCACAACAGCGGCCAATCAGGACTCTACTAATTCCCCGAGCGGGAAGAACTCTCATTGGTCCTTATCTGCACAACCTCATTGGTTGTTAATTGTAAATAGGCGTGGCTATGTTAGCCCGGGAATGTTTAAAAGGAGCCTAGCTCCCAATGTTAAGCTGTTCTGGTTATGAATGCTTTTAAGCGCTTGTTCGTTACTTCAATAAAGCTGATCACTTTGCTGAATTCACTCTCTGACTCCTTGTTAGCGGCGATCTAACAAATATGACTTGATGAACAGTCAAGGTGGTTTTCGTGCAATGAATTAGGACACCTTAGAAAGCAGTGCCCTAAGGCAAGTACCCCCTCATACCACAAGATTCCAGTGGGCCCCCACCCCACTCCTCCTGAGTTCAATTCAGAATGGATTCCTCGGCACCACCATATGGAAGTCACTGTGGACGAGCGTAGTGTTGCAGCCTGGCAAGACACCAGCTCCCTGTTGACCCCGTTGACCACTCTCTTGTGGATCCTAAATACCTCATCCCGGGTGAAGAAAGCTGGGTGTGGTGCTTGCAGGATGCCAAAGGGATTGCCCTCCCGGTGGCCAGGATACCTATCGAATATGAAGGCTGGAGTGGATCATGGAAGGTAGCTGTGCACGATTATATCCCGGCCGGTAGCCATGTTTGTGGGGGAAGATTTAGCAGAGCAGATGACTGTGGAACCCAGAGTCCATGAACCTGAGATGGCAGAGAAGGAGGCCAATCCAGAGGAAGATGTCTACCTGCAGTTCTTAAAGAACTTTGAAGATATTTCTGAGCAACCCAGCTGGCAAATCGATGTCTACCAGAAGTTCTTAAATGACTTTAAATATGTTTCTGAGAAACCTAGCTGGCAAACTGATGTCTGCATAGGGGTGTTAACCCATCATCAGTTTGAGAAGCAGCAGCAAGGTGAGCACACCGGAGCAACTTCTCCAGACCCTGTTGCAGAGCCGATGGTGGTAGAGTCTCCTCCAGTGACTCTGACTGCATTCCAGAAAGATCAAGAAGAGGATGCCAGCATGGAAGAAGTCCGTATCTACTTTGATTCCATGATCCCATCTAGTTTGGATGACTTTCCACGCAACTATGCTGCTCAAACCAGTGAGCGACAGCATCAGCAACTAGAACCTAACACTACTGGGGAAACTGAAGAGATGGCATTTCCACAGCCCTTGGAAAGTAGTTCCACAGCTGGAGCAGAAAAGCCAAGAGTTGTGAAGCTGCCTGAAGAGGAAGCGGAGAACAGTAGATTGACTTCTGTAAATGACCATCAGAGTGGAGGAAAAGAGAGCCAGTTGTTCCTCAAGACTGAGTGCCAGTACAACATTCCATTAGTGTTAATCATGCAAGTCAACCTGACACCAGCAGGAGAAGAAAATTTTATGAAGGCTCTCTGGAGAGCTTTAGTAGCATGCCAGATTCCATGGATCCTACTACTGTGACAAAAACATTCAAACCAGAAACAGGCAGTGATTTTTCTGTGTTTGAAGCTTTGAAAAACACCATTTATTCGGAAGTAGCTACATTGATATCTCAAAACAAAGCTCGCCCTCATGTCCTAATTGAGCTTTTTCATGAACTTCAGAGGCTCAATTCAGACTATTTGAGACCAAGAGCACTGTATTGGTTACAGGATATAGTAGCCAGGCATCCATCTGAAGCCAACACAAAAGCAGAATGTCCAAAACCTCTGAACTCAATGGTGGGGTTCAGACCCAATTTAGAACTTACTCCCAGCAAAAGCCTTGCTACTATGGATGATGAGACATTAGAGTTTTGACCCCGGAGGACCTGCAATGCATTAACCTGACATTGTATTCTCTTTAATTTTGATCAGAGTACTGTTTTACTGTTTATTATTGTTTTTATATGTTCATGTTGAGTGAGTTGAAAGGGCAAACCACAGCCCAAATCTTGTGTGCAGACCACATCAATGGGGATCCAGGGAAGGACCCCATGATTTGGTCTGGTGGGGTGTGTGTCATGATCTGGGCTGTGTCACCAGAGGCCTAGTAGGCCCAGGGAGCCTGGCTAGCAGTAGGTGAGGCTGGGCCTACAACTACCAGTTTGGTGTAGTGGTTAAGTGTGGGGACTCTAATCTGGGAGAACCTGGTTTGATTCCCCACTCCTCCACTTGCACCTGCTGATGTGACCTTGGGTCAGTCACAAGCTCTGGCACAGCTGTCTTTGAAAAAGAGCAGTTTTTGTCAGAGTTCTCTCAGCCCCACCCACCTCACAGGGTGTCTGTTGTGGGGAGGGGAAGGGAAAGGAGTTTGTAAGCTGCTCTGAGACTCCAAGTGAAGGGCGGGGTATAAATCCAATCTCTTCTTCTCTTCTTTTTCTATCAGAAGCCCCTGAGAGGTTTTGGAGCCAAAATTGGCCAATAGGGAAGAAGAGGGCTGGGGGACAAAAGGGCTAGTGCCAGAGCCGAAGCTGTTCTTTCTTTCAGAAGGCAGAGCCAGAAGGAAGGCTGCTGCAGGAAGAAACCCTCATCCTGAGGGAAGGTTGAGTAGTCTAGTGTCACTTGGAATAGTGAGCTAAAGACAGTATATATTTAGACATTTTAGGGCATTTGATTTCTTTTCTTTTCACCCACTTACTGTTATTATTCTGCACCTTGTTGTTTGACCTCCTATAAAATAACCCTTTTCCTTGTTTCACTCTGCCTGGTCCTCACACCTGTTATTCAGCGTAAAGGGAGGTCTGAAGGTCTTGGGAGGGTGCTCTGGGCCTTCTCAAGGGAACCTAAATCCAGAGTGACAGCAAGGCTAGGCGGGCACTGGGCACTGGGGCTGGCACTGCCCACCAGGCACCCCCCATTGTGTCCCAATCACCCCAAGGCCGGTGTGGGGCTGGAGCAAAGAGAGTCCCCAGGAGAGAATCAACCCCACCCCCAGGCATGGGCAACATTCTTGCCAGTTACAGTTGCAACATTTCCTGACTATGACAATTCTCAGGCTGCCTGCTTGATTCTGCAGATTTTGCCCAGGTGGCTCTGATTATTTGCTGGCTATCTCCTTTTTACAAATGAGGAACTGAGGCAGCAAGAGAAATGGACTCCCGGTGTGGGGAGGGCCAGCTCTTTTCTGGCCACACATTTCCAAGGTCCTTTCTGCATCTCAGAGAGGCTGCTCAAATGCTAGTCTCTCCTGGCTGGTCAAATCTACTCAGCAGACCCAAACCCACTGCAAGACAGAAACATAGAGCTGGAAGGATATACCCCTAGGAGTCATCTAGCCCAAGGAAATCCTCAACTCCCTCCCCCCTCCCCCCCCCCTCCCCAGTAACCCCTTGTCTATGCCCAGAGGAATGCAAAAAAAAACAAAAACCAACCACCAGGATCCCTGGGCCAATCTGGCCTGGAGGAAAATTCCTTCCTGACCCAAAGTGGTGATGGGCATTCCCCTCAGCATGTGAGAAAGGGCCAGGAGAGCCAAGCATTGGCTCATCCCTTCCTGCCCTCCCTCTCACCACCTGCCTAAAACCACAGAGAGTCAGCTACCACTCAACCCCTCCCCCATACAACACCTAAGGTGAAGGGAAGGAAGGGTCAAGTCTCCCTGGCTGGATCAGCCCAAAGTGGGAAAACCCGGCAAGAGTCTGAAGGAAGCCGGTGAGCAGCTCTAGCAAACGGATTGCCCCAAACCTGGTAGAATGGGCATGAAAATGGACGACCTACAGGGTATCATCCCCCTTCTTCACAAAGCAGACTTTAAGGGGGGGGGGGAATGACATTTTCGCCCATACAGTCCGACGATCTAAGTGAGAAGCTCCGGATTCGAATCCAGGCATCCAGCCTCTCTTCTGCAGGCCTGCACTCCCTCTCGGGCGGCGTCCCCGTCTCCGCCAAGCTCCAGGCGCACCCGGCTTATGTAAGCACCTGCAGCATGCGAGCACCAAGAAAGGCAGTTGTAGGGCTCGGCCGGGGAGGCTGGGCAGCGGGGGGGGGGCGCTATTCCTCTGTGTGTGTGTGTGTGTGTGTGTGTGTGTGTGTGTGTGAGAGAGAGAGAGAGAGAGAGAGAGAGAGAGAGAGAGAGAGAGAGAGAGAGGCCTTGCTCTTCGAACTCCGCTGCACGGGCTCTGGGGATGTGAAACTGCCACAGGCCTGCTACTCCCCGCCCTGCCTTGCTGCCAGCGGAGGAAGCGGGAAGTATTTGCAATCAGTGTCTCGTCTGGTTTCCTCCATTCGTTCTCCCTAGTAGGAGCTTCTCCCGTGGCTTCTCCCGAGTGGGTCCGACGCGATGGCGCGTGACCTGCAGATCTGGGGGCTGGGCTGGGCTTGTGGGCACACCCTCTCTGCTCAGCGCCCCAGGCTGGTCATGGAGAGGGGCGAGAGGAGGAGACGCAGGAGGGCCGGCCAGCTGGCTGGCCAACCAATGACAAAGCTGCACAGTGGCAGGAAGAGTGGCTTCCTTCAGCCCAGCCCCCGGGAGGCACGGGCTGGTGAGGGTGCCAGAAAGGAGCCGTCCCAAGAAAGCCGCCACAACTCCTCCGTGCATGGAGGCCTCTGCTTCCCCAGTGCCTCCAGTTCCTTTTTGCGCCACATAACACAGCAGGTGCCGGAAGGTGTGGGCCAGAAGTGCATGTGCTTGGGGGCGCCGGGGGGTGCCGGGCCCAGGCGGGCAGTGGAGGACTTTGGGCCTGGCCACCTAGGGCTGCTGGCAGTGGGAGAGGGCCCAGGATGGGGGCGTCAGTGCGGGCATGCCGGCACGGCTTCCTTCCTGGCAGTGCTGGAGGACCAGCAGGAGTGGCAGGGCCAGGAGCATCTCCTGAGTCCTGCGCAGCACAGTCTCATAGCAGAGCCCCTTGTGCATCCGCGGAGCCACTTAAGGGGCACACGGGCTGGCCTCGGCCACTTCCTGCAAGGGGGGCAGGACCCACCGGGGCAGCAGGCCAGTGGCGCCCTCCTAGCACTGGTGCTCATAGGCAATTGCCTAACCCCGCCTTATGGGACCGCCGGCCTTGCCTCCAGGGAAGGTTGGCCCAGTTCTGAATGGAGAGCCATGCCAGCTACACAGCGAGGAATGTTTAGTAATATTCTCAGAAGATCATCGTCAATATGCTCATTTACTGAAACAATCCTTATGGCTACTCCATAAAGAATAGGGATGACTTTTAGGTTAAAGGCTTGAACAGCACCTACAAAATAGTTTCCACCTCCATTTTGGGGGGAAATTAATATGCTATCAGCACGTTTTTGCTTTTTTCCTTATCAGTGTCTGATGTGGCCCCCATTTTGAATTGGATGAAAAAAGTATACCCAAATATGAAAATTCCTTTACTTGTTGGATTTCTTCAGTATTCAGAGTTCATATGAACACTGAGGGACCCCCCCCCCCCGAGAAATTAACTACTTTA
>NW_015159724.1:976088-1024596 GCF_001447785.1 Gekko japonicus | reverse complement strand
GCGGGCCCCCCCCCCCCCCGAGAAATTAACTACTTTAGTTTTCTAGTAGTTTATTTTCTGGCCTTCTGTGACAGACTACATTTAAAACACTGTTTTCCTAATGCAGCAAAATCAGAGAAGGGAGGTGAATGGTTAACTCTGCTGTAGAATTTTGAGCTTGAGTGTCAGGCTACTCCTTTTCTCTGATTGGCCAGCACCAGCTGAGGGAAATATAAGATCAACTATGTGCTGAGGGAGTTGGCTTTGTGCTCAGCAGCACTTACTGTTCAGTAAAGGAAAAGTTCAGCTATAGGAGTGGCTATCTGAAGAGTCTGCCTAAAAGTCTGTCACACACAGGGGTCATTTTGTAGAAAAAGAGGTGCAGGAGCTCATTAGCATAACTCATTAGCATGACTTATTTGCATATGCCACACCCCCTGACATCACCGGAAGTGTGTCAGAAGGCAACACCCACTTCTCAGGTTCCACTGGACTGTTTTGGATTGCTAGCTATTGGGGGGGGGGGAACGTGCAGATCTGTCCTTGCAGAGGAGGGAGAGCTTGTACCTGAATAAAACTTGGTCTTAAAGGTGCCACTGGACTGTTTCGGACCGGGGGAGGCTCTGCAACTTACCTGGCTGCTTCTTGCTCTGACTGAGGACTGCTGGGAGCAGGGGGTGGGGCTTGTTGTATGTGCCCGCCCCCTGGCCTCTTTACTGCTGGAGCTCTGCTCCTGTGCACTCCTGCAGGAAATGACCCCTGGTCTCACAGGTTCACCTTTTGAATAACCGGAGAAAGAATTCCATCTAAGAATTCAACGTTTAGTGTCAGCTTAGGCTGAAATATGTTTTCATACAGACGCCAAAAATTAGGGTTTGAGATTTTGGTAAAGAGTGACTGGGTAACAGACTGAAGCTCCCAATCAGGTCAAGAGGAATAGGATTATATTTCAGGGAAGAAATAACTCCTGTCCATTTCTACAGGGAATTGGCATTGAGGCAGTCCCTGGTCTGTTGTGAAAGGAAACGGTTATAGACTACTTGGGGGAAAGAAGAGACACTGATGTCAGAAAAGGGGAAAGAATTTGATACACAAAAAGAGTGAACAATTTCCAGAAAACCTGAACAGTTAACAGAAAGCTATATACAGTTAATAGAAAACTATATTGTAACTGAAATTTAAGTACTCAGTCAACCATCTCTCACTGATAAGAACCAAGAATTCAAAAAATAAGCTGCTACAACACCATCTTGTCTGTCAACTGAAATATATACTGTTTTAACAACAATGTTTCCCTCAGTCTTTCCAGTTCCTGACTACCCCATACAATCCCTGCCTATTAAATAAAATCTTTATTATTGTTCACTGTACACTGGCTCCAGTGCCATTTCAAGGGATCTAAAAAGAGGGCTCCTGTTTTCTCCTGACAAGTTCCTGGGCTAGGCAAAAGGCAAATTAGATTCAGTCACAGGGTGGGACATTCAGATTTATAAAATTGCAAATATTATAATGCTACAGGGGGCTAGCTCTGTACCTGAAGGGAACTAAGAATTTGGCAGGAAAAATCTGCCTCAGAGTGGGGAGAATAATAGGGGATCTGTCATAATTGGTGCTAGCAGTGGGATTCAAACCCATGCCTCCAGAGGGACTCTGCTCAAGAACACTGAGCTTGAGTGACAGGCTGCTCCTTTTCTCTGATTTCACTGCATTAGGAAAACAGTGTTTTATATGTAGTTCATCACACCTTCCTTAATGCAATATTTTTGGGGGGAATAATGATCTTTGCAGAGCAGCTCTAGTCTGAATCAGCAGAGCAGTATTGTCAGTGGAAAGCAAAACTAGAATACTGCAATTGGCCAAATGGAGTAGATGACAAAGGTCATTAAAGAGAGTCAAAAGATCATTCATAAAGGTTGTACAAAAATGGGCCCAAAAGGCAGCCCTGCCTAACCCGTTTATTGAGATTAAATGGCTCAGTCAGCTTGCCATCATAGTCACAGCAGACCTGAGCTGTAAGGTCTGCGTGAAGTTCCTGAATGAGCCATAGCAGCTTTCTATCAATTGTGAGGTGTCACAGCATTTCCCAGAGTCTTGCTCTAGGGATGGTGCCAAAAGCCCCTTTCAGGTCAATAAATCCTATGTAAAGGGTGCCATTTGGGAAATGAGTGTGTTTTTCAGACAATACAAAAATAGTCAGTAGTCCAAAGCTGAACTACCCCTCCTAAACTCTATCTGCTCCTGGCCCAGAATGTCACCTTGTTCAAGCCAATCAGTTAAGATATCCAGCAAATATAAAGAGTATCATTTGACTAAGCATGATAATAAGCTAATTGGACAATAGCAGCTTGAATCTGAGTGTTGACCTTTCTGGAAGACCTGAACTATTATTGTGTGCCTCCAAAATTTTGGGATGACCCCAGACATGTTTATTTGCAAAAACAGCAGAGCAAGGATCTCTGCTCAACAAGATGGATTTAATTTGAAAAATTCATTTGGGATAACATCTGTTCTGGGGACCTTCCCTGAGCAGGGGCAATTTATCAACACTTCAGTTTGAGAAGGCGTCATCACAGGCCAGTCTGGAAGAGGGTCAACTGGTTAAAGTATCTCAGAAGTAAAAAGTTCCCTAGTAGTAGCAAACAAGTTTAAAAATATCACTCCTAGATTTCTGAATGAATACAGAAGGGAATGTTGCCATGTGTATTGTGCCCATATTGATAATTGCCCCAAATGCCAAGTTGTCATTAGTTTTTGGTGTAGTGGTTAAGTGCGCGGACTCTAATCTGGGAGAACTGGGTTTGATTCCCCACTCCTCCACTTGCACCTGCTGGATGACCTTGGGCAAGCCATAGTTCTGGCACAGCTGTTCTTGAAAAAGAGCAGTTTCTGTTAGAGCTCTCTCAGCCCCACCTACCTCACAGGGTATGTTTTTGCTGTAGTTTTCTTTTGATAAGCCTGCACTCTTTGTTAAACCACATACCTGAATCCTTCTGGGCCAGAGGCACAATAGCCTACACAGGATAGCGAGAGAACTCCTAGCTACATCAGATCCAAGAAATGATCTCCTTAGATAACAGTTCTGGGGAGGCCATCATATCTTGGGCCAAGCAAGCAACATTGTCATTGCAGCATATTCAACATAGGGAGTTTTTATTCTGGGATATACAGTCTTGCCGGATTACAGAGTTGGACATGACATGTTCATACACAATACAATAGGGAGATAATCACTGCCCCCAAAGGACAAAACTCCCAGGAAGCTATCTGATGAACTCAGACAAGGAGAAAACAATAAAATAATCAATAACCTAGCTCCCTTGAAGCTCAAAACAGTATAAACCCTGCTTGGATTAATTATCTGGTGGCCATTTAAAATTACTAAATTCTTTTGGATAGCAAAAGTGGCCAAACTCACACCATTGGTATTTATTACCACATGTTTCGATGACCAACAAAACCACCAGGGACTAAGGAAATTTTTGCACCATACAGTTTTTGGATTAAATTATCATCATTGGCTCTATTCTTGCATTAAAATCACCCACTAAGAGGTAAGCACTGTCTGGAAAGTTGCTTTTATTAAATATTTCACCCAACAAGGCCCAGTTACCATTCATTCCATGTGAAGTTGCAGGTGGTATATATACTGTGAATAAAATTATAGAATGGGACCCCAGTGTTGACCACTAAAACAAAATCCTGTGCTGTAATAATCTCAGAATGATAATGGGCAATAGAAATTAGGCATGCTAGCCCTCCTTTTGATACACTCCTTTTGATGCACTCTGAAAGAAAGCTCTGAAAGAAAGCTAAATAGCTAGGAAAATTGTACCTGTATTGGAAAGCATGGACTTTGGTTTTCACAAGTCTTCTGACAGTCTGCTTCTCCCAGTAAGGAAGGCTGATTTGTACTCTGAGGTGTAAAAGCAAGGTCATGATCTATATATTGCCCCCAGACAATGAAAATATCAGAATGTCGCTCATCTTCTGTAACAGCCTCATTAGATGCCTCAATAATTTTTCTTGTTACTTCACGTACCTGGGGAACAAAGAGTCAGTTTAGTTGCTATGAATCATACAGTTTACTTCTCATAAATGATAAAACAGCTTAAGTGAGCAAAAGCAGCAATGCAGTTCATTGTTTTTGCCAGAATGTGTACTGTTCTATATGGATCTGTCTTTTTCTGTTCGCTGGTTTACTTTTAATATTTTCACCGTCTGATGTTTTTGTTCTGAAACTGGGAAACGATATGTTAGAGGTGGTCAAATATATACTGATATATTTTTCATACAATTATAAAATGATAAGTTTATTTCTAATTATCTTAAGGTAGCCCCTTTAAAAGTCAGATATTACATCTCTAATCAGGTAGAACAACAACTGACACTAAAGCCAGTGTAGTGTAGGAAGGCACAAGCCAAGATTCAGAGCCACCGTGGAGGCTTCTCCAACCAGTGAGTGTCTTTTGTTGCTATACTGAATGTTTGCATGCAAAGAAAGGCAGAAGAAGTGGCAATCTTACTCTCAATGCATGTGTTCCCTCTAAGCTGAGTTGGTGTGAGCTAGTTTTTTAGCCTCCGGCTCACAGTTTTTTAGCCTCCGGCTCACACATTTTTGCCTTAGCTCAGGAAGAATGGCTCCAGAGCAAACTAATTAATTTTTTTAATTTTTTTCCCCTCAAAAACAATTTATTAGGATATATTATTAAGTCACATACACACATATATATTCTTAGTTGTTATACATCCTTTTCTTCTAATCCTCTCCCCCCCCCTTGGCTTCCCACAGTGCTCCAACCTCCTGCCCATTCCTTAAATTTACCTCTATTTTCCCTTATCTTATAGTCATAATCTACCGGTAACATTTCTTTCACCTATTGTTCTCTTATAGATAACTTTCTTCTAATAACATACATTTTTCAATAACAAAGCAAATTAAATTGTCCTTTACATCCCAATATTTCTCTAAGTAATCTTTAAAATCTTTCCAATCCGCATAAAATTCTTCTGCTTCAAGATTCTTAAGCTTCCTTGTCATTTTGTCCATTTCAACCATAAACAATAATTTCCTTATCCAATCCCCAATTTCTGGAATTCTGTCTTGTTTCCAACACTGAGCATAAGTCATTCTGGCCGTTGTAATCATGTACCACATCAAAGTCCTTTTCCCCACATTGACTTCTTCCATTTTAAGTCCCAACAATAGTATTTCAGGTTCTTTCTTAAAATTACATTTCACAATTTTTTCCATTTCTCTATGTACCTCAGCCCAATAACTTTTTCAGAGCAAACTAATTTATGCAGTAGCCAAATCTTTCACTCACAACTTTAATGCCTGTAGTTCACAAAGTAGAATTTTTGCTCTCAAGACTCCACAGATTAGAGGGAACATTGCAGGCATGTGTAGGTTGCAGCAAGTCCTAAATGGCAGCAAAAATGGTGGCTTTATAGGGATTTGCAACTCAGCAGTTGTGGCTTTGTAACCCACCTGAGGGCCTTGACCCATTGGGTTGAAGACAACTGCTACAATGGAATAGAAGGACCTCAGGTATGTTGTCCTTTTCTTGAGAAGTTGGAAGAAGGATTGTCTTGCTATATTGAAGGTGGCTAGCAGAAGATCCCATTGACACAAACTGAATTCTGTGACACTTGTAACAGTAGAGTTTTATTTCCACAGCATGAAGACCATTATTATAGTATTAAATGTTTCATTTTACACTAGCTATATGCTTCAAAGTAATAAAAGATTTGCCTTAAATAATCTCTAATTCATAATGGTTCTGATATTCTGTATTGGAATATTAACATATTACTAGTTTTCAGTTTGCTTTTATATAAATTACAAGTGGGGACTCACAAGAAATTTGTGGGAGTGGCTATCCTATTGCCCCCACCTCTGCTTCTTCTCCCTCCCCCTACTTCTCTCACGCTCTTTCTCCCTCCTGCCACCTCTTTTCTTACACACACACTTTCTGCCCCACCCCATCACTCTTTCTGCCCCATCACTCTCCCGACCTCCCACCTACTCCCCCCCAGCAGCAGTGGCAGCAGCCACTCTCCAGGAATTACAATGGATCATCCAAATACAGAGATCAATTCCTCTGATGGTTTCCAGCTCCATGTTGGGAAATTCCTGGAGATTTGGGGTTGGAGCCTTGGGGAAATGAGGTTTGAGCTGGGAAGTGACCTCAGCAGGGTATAATACCATAAACTCCACCTTTCAAAGCAGCCATTTTTTCTGGGGGAACTGATTTCTGTCATCTGGAGAGTAGTTGTAATTCCAGGAGATCTCCAGCCATCACCTGGAGGTTGGCAGCATTAGTCCCCCTAGAGGAAATGACTGGAGGATGAGTCTATGGCATTACATCTGTCTGAAGTTCCCCCCCACCTCAATCTCTACCATCACCAGGCTCCACCCCTCAAATATACAGGAATTTCCGAAGCTGGAGTTGGCATCCCTATCTCCTTCCCACCAACCTACTTTTATCTGCCCCTCTGTCTTCAGCTTTCCATCTCCTTTCCCCCTGCAGCTTCTACTTAGGAAAATTATGGTCTTTCTCCACAGTGAGAACTAAAGCAGTTTACATTATTCTCTCCTCCTTTTTATCCACATAACAACCCTATGATGTAGGTTAGCCTGAAAGTATGTGACTGGTCCAAAATCATTCAGTGAGCTTCCACAGCAAGATGGGGATCTACACCTGGGTCTCACAAACCCTACTCTGAAACTCTGACCATTATACTACACTGGCTTTCATAGGGTGGCTGCTGTTGAACAGTAGCAAGCAGCCAGGCCTAGGTGAATCATGCAAGGCAGGTGGTATCAAGTCACCCAGAGGGTGCTGCTATGTCTAGGTTTTCCAGCCTCCAGGTGGAACCTGGAGACCCCCCAGAATTACAAATGAACAGACAACAGAGATCTGTTCCCCTGGAGAGAATGGGTGGACTCTGTGGCATTATATCCAGCTGAGGCCTCTCCCCTGCCCAAACTCTGCACTCCTCAGACTTCACCACAGAATCTCCAGGCTCTAAACCCCCTGCTATTTCACTCTTCATACTGCAGGAAGAATCCTCCCCAATCCCAGATCCAGTTCTGCTTTTTTGCTTCCCCCCCACCCCCAGGTATCAGCCAGTCTATCTCTCACTGTTGATGTGGTGGGACCTGGAGTAGATCCCTGTGGTGGCAATTTCAAAAGGTATGGGGGAGGATTCAACCCTCCCTGAGATTTTTTAAAACTTTTTGGATTTTTCTGCAGACCCACAGAGTCCTGTCTGTAGAAAAACCAGTTGAGGGACTATGCCCCCTGTCTGTGGAAATAAGTATCCGCACGCAGAGGGGACTGTTCAGAATTAGATATATAGATACTGTTTAAGAGGAAGAAGTACTAATTTTAGTAATAAAAATACCAGTTTTTGAGAAAACTATTGTTACCTGAAGCTGCCATGCCTTAGAATGTAGGAGGGGGTGCCTGGCCTCTGTGTTCCTCCATCCTCTCCGGCACCCTCCTCCACCCCTGTGTCTCTGCTGCCTTTGCTATCTGCCTAGTGTCCTTGAAGGCTTGGCTCTCCCTCCTCCACTTTTCCTGCTGGGAATCTAACTGCTGCTTTTTACCCACGCTTGTAGGTGCTTGCTTATTGAGTTTGTCTGGTTTGAAGGGGGTATATCTGTAACCACCATTTTGCTTTTGGTTATTCCTGACTCAAGAATTCATGGTACCACCAGTACTTACATCAATAAACTGGACTTTATCTAGGAACGTTGTTGAGTGTTTGATTGGGAAACCTGACAACTATGATCATTCAAACTTTGTTACAAATAAAGTGGCAGCTAATTCTAAGCTTCCTTCTTTCAAGAGCATCTTAGGATGATTAAGCAATGAGGGTATAGTCTTCCTCACTGGAGAAGACCCTGATGCTGGGAAAGATTGAAGGTCAAAGAAGACGGGGACGGCAAAGGATGAGATGGTTAGACAGTGTCATAGAAGCAACGAACATGAAATTGAGCAAACTTCAAAGGATGGTGGAAGACAGGAAGGCCTGGTGTGATCTGGTCCATGGGGTCGCGAAGAGTCGGACTCGACTGTGCGACTGAACAAAAAAAAACAACACCAATACAAACAGAGATCAGTGAAAGTCCTTTGCCTGGGAGCATCCAGTTTATCCAGGTCTTGGCTGTATGCTGAGGAATGCACTGTCTCCTTCAGGATGCTATCTTTTCATGCTTGTCAACTCCTCCTCTCAAGATGGTACTATACGTTGCCCCTCCCCCCATTCTTCATAGTAACTCTGCAAGTTAGGCTAGGCTGAGAAATAGTGTGGTAGAGCCAAACATTCTCAAAGGAACCTTTCTCCAGCCTAAGAAAACTACCTCCAATTTAAGTGTCTTTTCCTCTAGAGGAAGAGCCATTTAAGTTGGAGGAATGTTCCTTAGGCTGAAGGAAGCTTTCAAATTTTACTCAATGGAGTAGGAGGATAGGGGTAGGATCCACCTGAGTGACTAGTCCACTGTCACCAAATGATATTCACAGGCCTTGGTCACACGGCAGGTTTAGGCCCGGAAGAGGGATGGATTGGGGGCGCAGCAAACGGGCACGATCACACAGCAACATCTGGGAAGCGGCGCGCACCTGTCCCCGATCCGGCCCTTTAGGCTGAAAATGCGCATAGAAAAAAAAACTCGAAAAAGGTAGGACCTACCTGAAATGGCGCAGCAAGTGCGGCCGTGAGATCGCCGGCACGCCAATCTTCAGGAGCAATTGAGGCTCCCAGCCGAACTGTGCATGCGCACACATGTGCAGCCTGCTGCCTTGCACTCCCTTCCGTGGCTCCCCCCCCCCCGGCATCTGATTGTGCCGGGGAGCAACTGCCCGGCGGCTCACGGGGCCTGTCAGGTGATCCCGCTGCCACGTGTCTCTTATGGTGCGGCTCTAAAGAGCTGCACTTTGGCCGCGCTTCCCCCCCCCCCGTGTGGCAGGGGCCATAGATGAGCTGAGATTTGAACCTGGGTCTCCTCACTCTAACCATTACACTAGACCTGGAATTTCATGCTCTCCATGCCCTCTTTCTACAAACTGGGTCTGTCACCCAGTTGCAGAACCATTGGATTACTATAAATTTGTAAACAATTCCAAATGCTCTAACCGATGGCAATGGAAATCCATTATGTAAGAAACCTGGATTCCATCCTTTGGGTTGACTTAGTCCATCTTCATAAACTGGAGGAAGCCATCTGGCCAGCGGTGTGTTGGAAGCTCCCCATCTAGGATGTTCCCTTGCAAATAATTAAAAAAAAACCCCAATTAGCTTAAAGTAATAATCACAAAAGATCAGTTTACAGACTTACAACTAGAAATTCCTTCAGTAATAGATTTATGAAAAACTTGTCCCAAAAGTAAGATTTTAAAAAGAAAGTCATATATTTACTGGGAAATCGTATATATATTGAAACTCTGATTCCCAACTCAAACTATTATCAACCTTTGGAATATGTCAGAACCATATGCATTCCATCAAGAAAAGAATATATGCAAAATGAAAACTTAAAGCAAAGAAGCCAAATTATTTTCTTTCCTTATTCCCAATTGACTAAGGAACCTTCACTTGCAATGGAAGGTAAATTAACTTCTCTACACACCTGACTTGCATGAAATTAGTCAGCTAGAACAGGCCCACTGCTATTGCAGAGTTCTCCAGTATGGTTTTGATCCATCCTTTCCTCAAAGAGGAGAAGGAAGTAGACTGATCAAGCTCCTCTTGACAGGGGGACAATTAATGGACTTAACAGTGAGAACTACTTTTGCTCTAGCGCCAGCAGCTCTGTGTGTTTGGTTGAGGCCACAGGATCCTTTTGAGGGGTGTGCATGTACACTTATCACTGAGTGGAAGGAGCAGGGAGAAGGAGCAGGATGGAGGTGAATGAACTCCAGGCCTAAGAATTCCTGAATCGAAGATCCCTGGAAGCCTAATCTAAGCACCTTTGCATTTCTGAAAGAAGACAGGATATAATACAATAGTAGTTAATAGTAATAGTAGCCCCAAATATTAATGGAAGACAGAAAACTTTAAAAGGCCTGATGGTAGTCTATTATATACATCTGTATCTCAGTTCTTGAGAGGTATAAATGTTCAGAGAGAAAAGGGATCTGAATGGTAGTAGGCAGACACTTGCATTTCTGTGGGGACACTACACAGGGAACAGTTATTTTATTAATACCTCATTGATCTACACAATGCCAAAGGGCTCAATTTGAAAAGCAATGTGGGACAGTAATATAGTTAATTAGCTGCAATAATTCACACTTGAAGGTTGACATACGCCTCAATAAAGTATTCAAATTAGTTACAGTTGATTCGTCTTTATTGAAATAGCATAAAATACTGCACATAGTGCTATCTCATTCAATTAAAAGTAATGATATGTTAATTTAACAGCTTAAACAGTGATTTTCCTCCTGATTGCCTTAACATTTAAACAGATCACTAGAATCTGGGCATAAAACACCTTAGACTGGGTTTTTGAAGGAAAATTTGCTATGGACAAAGAAAGTGGATTGTATCAGGAGTTCAAATGCTCTTATGGAGCTTCCCCCCTCTCTGATACTTTTGAAGGGATGCTGTTTAGTTTGAGCATTTTATTGTTGGATTGGGTTTTTAAATTTTATATTATGTTTAAATTTACTAAACTATCTGATGTTTTTATGAGCAAGTTTCTTGCCTTGTAAGCCGCCCTGAGCCCTTCGGGGGAGGGCGGGGTATAAATTTAACAAATAAATAAATAATAAACAATGGCTTTGCCATAAACTTTAACGGGATAAATAGAACTCTGATCACATCTGTACATCTGAAACAGAGACCTTCTTGGAAACAAATGGGTGACTCACGTGGGCATGTAAGGTTGCACCACAGTCTCTTCACTGGGATGTATTTCAGAGAGATACCTTTATGCATAAATGGCAGTGGTTCATTAACAAAAAATGTACCTCTGAATTTTGTGTGTGTTTTATTAATCTACCTCTATATTAATACCAGATTACTAAATTTAGTAAGATTCTTATTAAAGGTAAAGGTAAAGGTTCCCTTGCTCGAAAGCCAGTCGAATCCGACTCTAGGGTTGCGGTGCTCATCTCTGTTTCAAAGCCAAAGAGCCAGCGCTGTCCGAAGACGTTTCCGTGGTCATGTGGCCGGCATGACTAAACACCAACGCGCACGGAACGCTGTTACCTTCCCACTGAAGTGGTATCTATTTATCTACTTGCAAGTTCTTGCTTTCGAACTGCTAGGTTGGCAGGAGCTGGAACTAGAGATGGGAGCTCACTCCATCATGCGGCACCCAGGTCTTGAACTGCTGAACTACTGACCTTCCACAGCCTGCAGTTCAGCATCTTAACCACTTGAGCCACCGCAGCTCTTATTGGGATCTCTCAAATACAGAGTTGTACAATGAGCAGATGTACAGAAAAACAGGTTTTGAAGCAAACAGTCCCATGGTTTACACAAAGCCAAATATTTCCTCTTAATATCAAATAACCACCACAGCTCTAGGTAGGGTTGCCAGTTCCCCCCTGGCCACCAGGGAGGATTGGGGGAGAGGGGGAGGGTTGCCAGATCCAGAATGGGAAACTCCTGGAGATTTGGGGATGGAGACTGGGAAGGACGGGGACCTCAGTAGGTTACAATGCCACAGAATCCACCTTCCAAAACATTCATTTTGTCCAGGGGAACCTATCTCTGCAGTCTGGAGAAGAGCTGTAATTCTGGGGCATCCTCAGGTCCCATCTGGAGGGTGGCATCCAGTGTTCCCTCTAAGCTGAGTTCATGTGAGCTAGCTCACAGTTTTTTAGCCTCCAGCTCACACATTTTTGTCTCAGCTCAGGAAGGATGGTTCCAGAGCAAACTAATTTATGCAGCAGCCAAATCGCTCGCTCACAACTTTAATGCCAGCAGCTCACAAAGTAGAAATTTTGCTCACAAGACTCCACAGCTTAGAGGGAACATTGGTGGCATCCCTACTGCTAGCTTCACTTTCTTTGCATGGGCATGTACATAATCAAAGTGAGCTCAAGTTTCAATGTGAAACAAAGATAAAGTGAGGAAACAAAGGCCAGGGGGTTGCAAAATTCCCACTTGTGCTACAGGTCTTGCACAAGCAGAAATTGTGGTGGTGGTGGTGAGACCATGGTAGCTGCTTGTGCTAAATCTAATTTATTCTATTGCATATTCCCACTTGCATTTCCACTCACACAAGACCTTATACCCTATAATATATAGGGAGCAAAGTGATGTGTTGCACAAACTCTTGCACAAGTGGAACTGTTCTGAGTCCATTTATGTTTCTGCTTATACATTGCTGGATCCAAACCAAAGTGATAAAATCAAATTATACAGTGGAAAGGGAGGAGATCCATTCTAAAATCAGGAGTGTCCCACTCAGAGTGAAAGAACTGGCAGGAATGTATATTTATAAGACATACCTGTTGTTGCAAACACTGGTGATGTGTCTGTATTTACTGGTCATACAATTTGTGGGGCATTTTGGTGGTAGTGTATATGGTAGGCATCCAGATATATTGGCTATCTTACTGAGCACATCAGTGGATAACAGATCTGGAAAGTAAATGTACACATTCACTCTTACCAATATTTCTGAGGTAGTTGACCAGTACTGAATCACATCAGAAAGGCTCTGGTATAGCTTAGTACAGGATATTTGCCTTATTCCACTGTTGTAGGATCTGAATGAGTTCCTAGCTTGTACATGTTAAACTAAATTTGGATTTAAATTTATTCTCATGTGTTAAAGATGGGAACTCATTTATATATACACACACACATTCAGAAACATGGGAATTGATATAAGAGGGAACAAAATAGAGTCAGTACTACTAGAATAAAAGACATTGTCTGAAGAAACAGCTGTGATTTGCCAAGTATACTTTTACAGAAAGAATGATGATTTTTTCCCCCTAGCAGGTTTTGTGTCCTCTGTGTGCTTACTAATTTTATCTTTAATAACATTTTCTACTAGTTTACTCAGATGAGATGTTAGGCTAACTGGACTGTAATTAAGAACTAGTTCTATAGCTACTTTCTAGTCCTCTAATTTTTGCAACAAGTAAAAGCGTGCTGGTTAGAAAATCAACAGTTCCATATTTGAGCTTTTCAAACCCCTCTGTGTTCTGCTTATGCAGGAGCTCAAAATCCTCCATACATGATATTGATATATCTCATTGATGTATCTGGTTCTCAGTGTGGCTCCATTTACGGATACATAAATTCAGAAACTAGAGCCATAAACAAGCAAAATAGATCTTTCTACAAATTGAGAAAAACCCCAGATTAGCAGAAAAACTGAACTCTTTTTTTTAAAAAAAACACATCAGGGGGATTAACTCCACCAAGCTCTGCTTACATCCAGGTTAGACTACTGTCATGAACTTTACATGGGGCTGCCTTTGAAAACTGTCTGGAAACTTCAGCTTGTCCCAAATGCAGCAGACAAGCTATTGTCAGGGGTGTGAAATACACAGTTTATATCACCCCAGTGCTGACAGATCTGCACTAGCTGCTCATTTGTTTTTGGGCACAATTCTAAGTGCTTTGAAGGACTGCCTCCTCCCATATTGTCCAGCCTGCCAGTTAAGATCTGTCTCACAAGCCCTGTTCTCTATGCCCTCACTTTCATGGGTGAGGTAGGTGGCAACTAGAGACAGAGCTTTTGAGGTAGTGGCACTTGCTTATGAAATGCCCTTTCCCTTCGGGCTCACCTGGTGCCTACATTGCTCTCTTTTAGGCACCAGGCCAAAATGTTTCGGTTCATCCAGGCCTTTAATTAAGGAGTTGCTTTTTACATACTACTTTAGTCTCGGAACTGTTATTTTAAATTGTCATAAGAACATAAGAGAAGCCATGTTGGAACAAGCCAATGGCCCATCCAATCCAACACTCTGTGTCACACAGTGGCCAAAACCCAGGTGCCATCAGGAGGTCCACCAGCAGGGCCAGGACACTAGAAGCCCTCCTCCTGTTGCCCCCCCCCCAAGCACCAAGAACATAGAGCATCACTGCTCTGGACATAGGGTGTGATCACACAAGTAGTTTGGCCCGACATAGCCATCCCACCCTTCCAGATCAAATGGGCATGATCAAATGTGCACATCTGGCTCCTGTGCCACACTCGTCCTTACCTCATGCTAAAACGACTCCCACATGGATTAAATAGCCACTGGCAAATTCCACTGGCTATCTTGGCGAGGCACTTCCATGGCAGGTTTCTGAACATCTTATTGCCCAGGTGTGCCATGGAAATGCATGACTGGTGTGATCATTCCACTCCATTTCTGGCGCATCCTTTTCCCCCCAACCCCACTTTGACATGCATTTCCTCACCCATAGAATGTGGCCATGAGCATGTGTGTGCTTGTCTGCTTCTGAGCATGCACAGCAGGACTTAGAAAAACAACAACAACCAACCTAGCTGCAGGCCCGTGGTTGCAGCGCATTAGCGATGTGAATGACCAGCCAACCAAGGGCCTGCAGCACTATGATGCCAGCTTAGCAGGCACTGTGTGATCAATGCAAAGCATCCCAAACTCAAGCAGCTTATTTAGAGCCAATATGCTCACGTGACTGCATCCATAGTGTTTCATCTATACCTTGTTGCTAATAGCCACTGATGGACCTCTGCTCCATATATTTATCCAATCCCCTCTTGAAGCTGTCTATGCTTGTAACCACCACCGTGTGGCAGTAAATTCCACATGTGAATTACTCTTTGAAGAAGTACTGCCTTTTATCTGTTCTAAACCTACTGCTTATTAATTTCATGGAGTGCCCATGAGTTCTTGTATTGTGAGAAAGGGAGGAAAGTACTTCTTTCTCTGCCTTCTCTATCCCATGCATAATTTTGTAAACCTCTATCATGTCACGCCTCAGTTGTTATTTCTCCAAGCAAAAGAGCCCTAACCTCTATAACCTTTCTTCATAAGGGAAGGTATTCCATCCCCTTAATAATTTCAGTTGCCCTTTTCTGCACCTTTTCCAATGCTATAATATCATTTTTGAGGTACAGTGATGAGAACTGTACACAGTATCCCAAATGAGGCTGCACCATAGATTTATACAGGGGCATTATGATACTGGCTGATTTGTTTTCTATCCCCTTCCTAATAATCCCCAGCATAGCATTTGCCTTTTTATTGCAGTTGCACCCTGAGTCATCATCTTCAGTGAGTTATCTACCATGACTCCAAGATCTCTCTCCTGGTCATATTTATAGTTAGGGTTTTTGGCTCCAATGTGCATTACTTTGCACTTGCCCACGTTGAATCTCATTTGCCACGTTGATGACCACTCACCAAGTCTTGACAGATCCCTCTGGATTGCTTGACGGTCCTCCCTGGTTCTCGCTGCCTTGAACAGTGGTCTGTTTTTATGCTGTTTATAATGCTGGATTCTAATCAATATAATGCTGGATTCTAATCAATATCTTTTAATGTTTTGTTTTGTTTTGCAAGCTGCCCCAGGCAGATTTCTGGGCTATCCAGGTCAGGGCTTCAATTAATGTGGTTTCATTCAGCTTCCAAGCATCCTAGAGGTGTTTGACTCTCCTGAGTCTCCCTTTCAGCTTCCTTCTAAAGAGCCCTCCATTTTTATAAAGTTCCCCTTTCCAAAATGGAATGGAATGACTTTGGACTTTGGGGCAACTTTGCATTAACATAAATTCTGGATACAACAACATTGTGGTCATGATTCCCAAGCGGCACAGCAACATCTACATTTTGTACCAGCCTTAACTTCTGCTCAGAATGGTCACCTCCACCCTTTAATTGACTCTGTGGCAAACTGTTCCAATGCAGTTATTTATGATAACCAGAAATCATGTCTCTATGGCATTGCTTGAGCATGCATTTATCCAGTTCATGTAAGGGTAGTTGAAGCAAGGCCAGCATCAGTATGCCAAGGGGAGGCAGCTGCCATAGGAGGCAGCTTGTTGCTGACTCCCTCCAAGCACCTTTGCCGCTACCCGTCTGTGTGCCTTTCCCTACCCATTCACTTGCAAGTGCTCTATCATCCAGGCTCCCAGAGTTGTGTACAGAACAGCATCTGTTAACCACAGCAGCAGCACTACCAGCTGTATGAACTGGCCAGTGCTGTCAGGGAAAGGATATCAATAGACAGCTGTGAATGCAGCTCCAGGACTGCAACTACGTTTCTCAGTGTGGATGGTACCAGTGTGCTCTATGACCTTTCCCCCCACTACCTACAGACCTATCTAGACAGTGGGGGATATATGCAACCTTTATACTAGGCAGGGAAGTCACTATGGGGTCAAGTCACCTATCACAGAACCCTCTCTTAATACTCTCAATGATCAAATCTCCCACCACCAAGATCCTGATGCAGAGCAGTATCCTTGGCATGAGATGATGTTGGTTTGTCATCTGAGGAATGAGTTACTTCTAAGGGATTGTTCCCTTCCTCTTCAGCTTGATGCCCACCTACCTACAAACTCCTTAATCTCCATGACAGTACAGGAGCCTTTAGAGAGGAAGTGAGACAGTTTTGTAGATTCTTGAAGGTCTCACCTTCTCTGCCACTTATGAAATCCTTAAGCTCTAGGTAACAGACTTGATTCACACATCAAGCACACATCCACAACTCCTGTTCACTAGGCAGATAATCGTGCACATACCATTCCCTGCAAAACTCTGGATAGCACCCACCCAACCTGATGGATTTCTAACTTCACTATTGGTTTTATGGTTTAAAGCTGCTGCAGTAGAAATCTGTGCACACTAGAGAAGGCTGAATGCATTTATAAGAGCTGTACACATGCCTTCTGTTGAAACTTATGGCTGATATATTACTGTGCTCCTATGTCCAAATGTCTTCTGGGGAGGAAAAGAAAAGAGAGAATGAGCCCTCTACCAATTCTTTTCTCATGTGACATACACAGGGGTAAGGATTTATTCTAACTATTGGGTTGTATGGAGGGGGAAAGAGGCAACTTCCGGCTTCCCCTCCTAACAGTTGACCCCAGCTTCTCTGGCGTTTATCCATGAGGGTCCCATGCCTTTCCATGATCAGCTTTTGAGGAAATTGCAAGGTGTTTCTGGGGACTAAGCTACTCCCCCAAAGCAAAGGTGGCAGGATCCAACCTGCTATATATTCCAGTCGTTATTTTAAGAGTAAAATAATAAATGTTAATGAGTAAATGTTGTTATTGCTGCTATTCATATGGGTCTAACAAAGCTCGGAGGAGTTTTCTAGTCAAAGAGCTGATGCAGACATTGTTAAAACTGGGCTGGCTGATATTAGTGCACCTTACCTGTTCATTAATTTATAATTATATTTCACTTTTCTTCTATGGACCACAAAGTGACATAGAGTGGCAAAGTCCTAGGTTAGTCTTCCATCCAGTCACTGCCCACTCCCAAATAAGTTTCAGCAAGGCTGCTACATTGTGTGCCCTCTGATCATGACCTGAGACCTATTTGGATGGACAGCTGAATTTGCAGAAGACATATTTCTAAAGCCAACCTCTAGCTGTTTTTTAAAGTGCTTCCATATAATCTATTGCTGCATACTTAAAGGAATAGATAATAAAGTCTACAATAAAGTAGATACTGAACAAAATAATACTTTAAAATATCCATGTTAGGAACTAAACTCCATGATTGTCCATGTGGACACAAGTGCTATTCAGAAAATCAGAATCTCTCCTCCTGAAGCACAAATAGAGTTTTCTAAGATCTTTTTAAGCAGCTTAAACATGCATTGTGACTCTGAGGTCTAGATATCAATTTAACTCCTACCTGCAGCAAAATAACAATAACACAAAGTCAATAATGACTTAATCCAAGAGCCTTAGCCAACAAGCATCCACAGGGAATCCTTGTAAATATCTGCTTGTGTATTTACCACTTGGAAGCAATGATCGTTTATGCTTCTGGTGAAGTTTTTCTTTTAAAACGTGTATCGAAGCTTCCATTTTTTCAGCTGCTCGAGAGACAGCTTGAGTCTCTTGTTCTGGGTGTTTGGAGAAAATCAGGAACTGTGCAGGAGTCATTGTTCTGCTCCTTTGAAGATGTCTACAAAAGAGATTGAAATATTTGTGTTAAGGATTTAAATGGGGGGGGGATTACACATGCAAAACAAAATTATTTTCTCTGCCTGGACAAGTTCAGCACATGCTTCTCTACCAGGATTCAACTGAGCCAGTAAAATACATTTAGTGACCCACAGTTCTTCTTCAGTGGGGGAAGTCATCCAAACTGGTTAGGTCACACCTCCTCTCACTGCAGGGAGGGCTATGCAAATTTGTGTAGACTGTATTGGCTCAGAGTGAGGCTGACCCTCCAGGTTCGATAGCCCTGCCACTCCAGCAGGACGCTTGAGCCTAGCTCTGCTTTCTTGGAGACTCTTGCCTGATATGGAAGATGGAAAAGCCTTGAAGAAAGGCCATATTGTCGGTCTTAAAAGAAGATCTTGATCATCTGGGTCTGGGCCTTGGCATCTGCCACTTCTTGCATCCATGCAAGCAGGGAGACTGGGTGGGTGCTGTGGAGGATCGTCTCCCGGATCTCAGAGTGCAGCCCCAGGTGGTACTGTTCAGCCAGTACCCCATCGGGCCATCCTTGGATCTTGGCCACATACGTTTTGAATTCCTCCATGTACTCTTGTAGTGACCTCTTCCCTTGCCTCAGGGTACTCAAGTGGTTTCGGGCTCTCTGTTCCTCCATTGGGTCCTTGTACTACAGCCACAGTGCCCACATGAACGCCTCCATTTCACACAACTCTGGAGCTTGGGCATGATGCAGGCTAACATACCAGTCAGCCACCTCCTCTTTCAGCTTCGAGGTCATGTAGTCAACCATCCGCTCTTCTGAAGGGAAGAGATCGCCCCAATACTGCACAAACTTCTGCACCTGCACCACAAAGAATGCTAGCTTCCCCCAGGGTCCCATTGAATGTTGCCTCAAGAAGCTCCTTGGGGTGCTCGAGCCCCGGCAGGTTTGGTGCAGGTGCTGGTGGGCCCCCTGGCCCCAGCACTGAAATGGGTGCAAGCACCGGTACTTGGGCAGGGACAGGCACCTGTGCCAGCGGCCCTGCCAGTAGACCCACTGGTTGTCCCGCGGGCGGCCCGGGAGGACGTCATCGCAGCTCATTCTGCACCACCTGGGCCACCACACGAGGAATGTCCATAAACACCTCCTGCAGTTCTTGGCTCATCTTCACTTGTCCCACCTCCATCTGGGAGAACCTTTCCTCCCATCGCTCTTCTCCACCGCCTTACTGGCCATGTCTGGCCCTAGGGTCTCGAGGAGGCTTGTAGTCATATCGACTGGCCTCCGAGGGCTTCAGGGTTAATGTCCACATCTCCCGGGGCCGTGTGGATAAGTTAGCCCATATGGGAATGGAGCTCCTCAATGGCCAGCTCTCCACACCTCCTTCTGTGCCCGAAGATGGGGTGAGGATCACTGGAACCTTCCCCGGTGCGGTGACAGGAACAGGGGTTGTGGTGGTCAGCACCTGCTCCTCTGTAGTGACAGGTATGACTGGCTCCTCTTCTCCACTCATCTTAGACAGGGGCAGGTAGAGGAAAATAATAGGATTCCTGACACTTTGTCAGAGTCCCAAGTCAATCACGCTCAACAACAGTCCTTAAGAAAGGTGCAGTTTATTGAAGAAAGCACCTAAGTTATCATAAGACACACCTTATATCAGGAATGGGGGTGAGGCAGGAAGTTAGATAGTTATACTCAGTTCATACAAGTCCCCCCCCCCAGGCGCAGGCCTATGAGCAGGGGCAAGCAAGCGCGCTCAAAGGAAAAACGGCTTGGCTCTCAGTGGGAAAAAGCAGCACAGCTCTGAGGCCACAGGAGAGATAACAGGATGAGCTAGGAGTGCATACCAGAAGGAGAGTGGGGCAGTGAGAAGAAGAGGGAAGCTGGAGGCGAGCGGGGGAAACACAATCCATCCATTGGTGGATTTAATTTCAATCGACACTGCCGCAACCATCCAGCCACAGTGTCCAAAGCCTCAGCCAGATTTCCAGGAATGGAGGATGGGTGACCGTCCATTAACAGGTAGAGCTGAGTGTCATCAGCATACTGATGGCAACTGAGCCCATAACTCCGGACTAACTGGGCGAGGGGGTGTATAAAGATGTTAAATAACATTGGTGAGAGAATCGCCCCTGCGGCACTCCACTTTCTAGTGGGTACTGTGGGGAGACCCTTTCACCCAGCGCCACCCTCTGTCCCTGACCATGGAGTAAGCTGGAAAACCATTTCAAGGTAGTCCTCTGAATTCCTACATCGGCGAGGCGGTCGGTCAGAAGATCATAATCGACCGTATCAAATGCTGCCATTAAATCTAATAACAACAGCAGCACTGACCCGCCTTTTTCCACATGCCTATGGAGGTCATCTGTAAGGGCGACCAGAGCCAGCTCCATCCCATGGGCAGGGCGGAAGCAGGGCTGGAAAGGATCAAGAATGGAAGTGTCATCCAGGAAAGTCTGGAGTTGTTCAGGCACCACTCTCTGAACCACCTTGCCCAGGAATGGTAAGTTTGACACTGGGCGGTAGTTGGTCAGGACCATAGGGTCCAATGATGGCTTTTTCAAGAGCGGGCAAACTATCGCCTCCTTTAAAGCCTCTGAAAAAGTCCCAGTAGAAAGGGACAAGTTGATTATTTCTTTCAGAGGGGCCTGCAAGATTTCACTAGCCAGGAAGGGCATGGGTCAAGGAGGCAGTTAGTAGGCTTCACCTCTGCCAGGATCCTGTCAACTTCCTCCCGGGTGAGTCAACTGAAGTGGTCTAGTAATGGACCAGAAGGACAAGGGGCTTCCACTTCCTTTAGAAGAAGAAGAAGAAGAGATTGGATTTATACCTGGCCCTTCACTACCCAAAGGTGTCTCAGAGCGGCTTACAAACTCCTTTCCCTTTCCCTCCCCACAACAGACACCCTGTGAGGTAGGTGTGGCTGAGAGGGCTCTTGACAGAAACTGCTCTTTTTCAAGAACAGTTCTTATCAGAACTATGGCTTGCCCAAGGTCATCCAGCCAGGCACAAGTGGAAGAGTGGGGAATCAAACCTGGTTCTCCCAGATTAGAGTCCGCACACTTAACCACTACACCAAACTGGCTCTGTCTCAATTGTGGCCAGGAGGTCCTGGCAGAGTGTCATGATCTTATCTGCGAAATAGCTCACAAATGCCTCAGAGGCAATAGCCAATTCCCTACTGTTTGGTCTGCCCTGAGGCAGAGTCATAATAGACTGAATAACTCTAAATAATTGGGCTGGTCATGAGCTTGCAGACACAATGGAGGCCGCATAGAAATCCTTCTTTGTGGCCTTCACTGCCATCTCATAGGCCTTAATAAGTGTCCTATAAGATGTTTGTGACACTTCATCACAAGCACGCCGCCACCTTCACTCTAGCCATCTTAGCTCCCACTACCATGGTGCTGCTTTGGTGTGGGGGTGCAGAGGAAGCCGTGGGGCAATCTTGTCAATGGCTTCAGAGAGCCAATTATCCCAGTCCTCCACCAGCTCATCTAAGGAGACGCCAGGGGGCATTTGATCCTGCAGTGCTTTTTGAAGCTGATTAGGGTCCATTTGACTCCGCGGGTGAGCATAAATGTGCTCGCTGCCTAAACCGGGTGGACATGGTATGCTCAGCCAGACCTTCAGGACAAAGTGGTCAGACCATGGGACTACATCTGTAGTCATTAGATCCACATGCATCCCCATCCCAAAAATCAAATCCAGTATGTGGCCTGCTTGGTGACTGAGAGTTGATATAAACGGGGAGAATCCCAGTGCCTCCATGGATGACACTAGATTCCTGGCCTGGACAGATGCTGCATCATCAGCATGAACATTGAAATCACCCAGGATCAAGAGCCTGGGATATCCCAGTGTCCAGCCTGATACAGCATCTAACAGGTCGGACAGGGTATCTGCTGGTGCGTTAGGCAGTCAGTACACCAGCCAGATAGCCAAACTCTCCTTGACATCACACGCTAGACCTACACATTCAATGCCGGATATTGTTGGGGTGGGGAGCAACTTGAAGGAGCAAAATTCACAAATAAGCAAAGCCACGGCCCCCTGCCCATACATCCATTTTATTTATTTATTTATTTATTTATTTATTTATTTATTATTCACATTTTTATCCCGCCCTCCCCGGAGGCTCAGGGCAGCTAACAACATGACTGGTGAAAGACTGAGAACCTAGGTGTGGTAAGCTGATTCAAGGTGACAATTTCACCATCTCTCACCTAGGTCTCAGTCACACAAGCCAGGTCTACCCATTACTCCATGGGATAGTCACAGAGCACATCGGTCATTATTGATTGACCTGGCATTGAATAACACCAGTGTCAGAGAAGGGTAAGTTTTCCTAGCCCCACAACCAACATCCCTCAGGATGGGACATAGATGGGAAGAAGTCTGAGCATTTCCGTATCTCTGATTTCTTCCATTCCAGTTAAAGGAAGAGCACCTACACTCACCGCTATATCTCCACCGCCCTGTAATCACTGGTATCCATGACCCTTGCATGCCCCCCCCTTCATCGGTGCTGCCAACCCCAACACTCTCCAACAATCAGCAGAGGTGATAACTATCCAAATTATAAAACCTACCTGGCTCATCACTGACCCTTTGTCTACACTAAGTATCCCGTTTACCTTCTCCAGCTATTTAATTTGCTATCTAATTTACCCACCCTATTACAGCTAAAAAATTGTGTTGACTAATTAAACAATCAGCCTGATCAACTTCAATATAACAATCCAATTTGATTAAATAATCAGTAATCAGTGGGGGGGGGGAATTGTTGCATGGGTGTTTGATATTGCACTATCCTGAAACCTCAGTGAGTGATTTGATGTTGACTATGAAACTTTGCTCTAAACTCATAATCAATATTAAAATACTTTACTTTAATTCCATAATTGCATGCACATTTTTAAAGACTGATTATGCCATGTGTGGAGAAATGCCCTTCACCTGAGAATTCGCCTTAATATTTCAGTATTGGGGGCTGTTCTCTACATATGTCCCAGAAACTTTAATTAGGGTTGCCAGCTCCAGGTTGGGAAATACCTGGAGATTTTTTGGGGGGAGCCTGAGGAGGGAAGGGTTTGGGGAGGGAAGGGACTTCAATGGGTATAATGCCATAGCGTCGTCCACCTTCCAAAGCAGACATTTTCTCCAGCTGAGCTAATATCACCTGGAGATCAGTTGTAATAGCTGGAGATCTCCAGCCACCACCTGGAGGTTGGCAATCCTAGCTTTAATGCTGGTGAAAGACTGCCAAAAGGAAAACTGCAGGCATTGAGTCATCTCTCTCCCATGCACATAATGGAGGACTTTATAATTGCTGTATTCCTTGTGACAACATTGTTAGGGTACATCTAGAGTTAGGGTTAGAAGACTATGGGTGCGTTCAGATGGGCCGTTTCGGCCCACCTCAGAAATGGATTTTATCTGCGCGATCACATGGTCAACATCTGCCTCCCATCCCCAGCCGTCACTTTCCGGCTCAAAACTGCTTTAACCCGGAGTATTTTGATACCAGGTCCCCAAGTGGTGTTTTCCTGATTCTCCGGTTCCGGCCACATTTTCCCTCATGTGATCACTCCTCTGGTGTCGAGCCACTTCCGATTTAAACCCCCTCCCCGCTCGAAAGCTGCCCGAGGCTTCCGCTTTTCACCCGCCATTTTTAAAAAAGCGTTGGCGGTGTGCGCATAGGCCGAGGTCCGCCACGGGGTTATTAAAAACAATGTTTAAATGGTGCCCAGTTTTAGCCTTTAGACGAGTTCGGGATCTCAGGGAGGCCATTTTCGGCGGTAAACATTTAAAGGGAAGTGTTCCTTTAAAGTTTAAAGGGAAGTGTTACAGCAGTCGGGTTGAAGAGGAAATCGCTGTCCTACAGATGGCTGCCTGTGCGCATGCCCAAACTGAGAGAGAGAAAAAACAACACCGAAGCGTGTGGACAGCGGGGAGCAATGTGGCTGTGCAGCGATCTGGAGCAAGGAGGTGAGTGTGATTGTGATTCTCCAGGTTAAAAAAAAACCCACATGGAGCTGGAGCAGTTTAACCCGCTCCCAGACGCCATCTGACCACACCCTGTGTGTTTTTACCTTTTCTTTATAAACTCGCTCAGTCTGATGCTTGTACAAATCATGTGTGCACTTTTTATTTATTACATTTTTAATTATTTCAAAGCCTGGTTTCTGTGCCCATAATATACGTGATTCAGTTGTTCCCCACATTAGCTAGAAAACGTGAAATGGGAGATGTGGCAGATTCGTGGAGCCTTTAAATGGTGAAACAGTAAAGACTGCCAGAAGTACTAATGCCTCTAGTGTACTTTTCAAGACTAGTTGGTGGCAGCAGGTGATGCCCAGAGAGAAGGTGGATAAATCCTCTGTGAGTAAGGGGTGAAAGAAAGTCAGTGCATTGCCAGAGGAATGAATAGACCAACTCACACTGTGGCTCAAAGTTAGATTCTTGTCTCTTCTGTCCATGATTTTGGACATCACATTTCTAGATGCATTTTCATTTCCAGAATGAAACCTTGAGGTGAGTAGCAAACACAGAATGGTAGTATGGCATTAGATATGGCAAAAGCAGACCAGTCTTTAAGATTGTCCGTTGATCACCAGTGATCAATTCTGCAGAACATGTTTTGAAGTTCCCAGTATATACATATTTCTGAGTTTGTTTATGCTCCTGAAAAATATACTGAAGCAGAACTGTTTTACATACAGCTAAGCTGATGCATTTCATTAATTTCTTCTAGTCCTGATGGACATGGAGTGATAGCAATGTTTACTGACATTCTGAAATAGTAGTTCCTTCTTTGGGGCATATAAATTGATTTTATGCTTCTTTGAATACCATATGGTCCCCTTTGTGTTCTCACCAGGACACAGATAGGCACCAGCATTAGACTGGGTGAGAGAATCTGAAGTGACAGCATCTGGAGGAGTTTTGCAGACTTATTCAGCCTTTTGCATTTCATTGGTACGCTATGAGAAGAGGGGAAACCTGACTTGCCATTCATAAAAATCTAAAATGAGAAAAATGGTATGGATTATGAATACTGGCTTCAATCTAACTGAAGTTACTCATGACTCTATTCCACCAAAAGCAATGGGACTATCTTTGTCATGACTAATTGTTCCACTGGTTGCAGTCACAGTAACGACTGACAACCTATCTTCAGATTACAAATTCTAATTACTATCTAACCTTCCTATAATCTATCTAATCTACTAAAACAAAAATCAAAATCCTCCTGCATCTATGTTTGAGCATCCTCATTGAAGTCTTCCAAACCCTGGCAGTGAAAATTGATATATGTTTCACATTTTGCTCCCTGCCTTCCTCTAGAGAGCTTCCCACAATTATCCCATTTGCAGTTTGATCTTAGACTTGCTTATTTGGAATTTAAATCCCACTGAGTTCAATCAGCCTCACTTCCAAGTAAGATCAACCTTAATGTTGCTAAGTTTCAATGAGTTTTCACTTTAAAAGAGTTTGTTACATTAAGAAGGAGAGGACTGAATACGACTGATGAACAGGTGTCAAAGGTACTGTGAAAAATTTATTGCAGGAGTCTGCAAGATTGATCTTAACTGTATTAATTGCTGTATTTAGCTTTGAAATTAGAAGGAATTTCTCAACTAGTAAAACTGGTTGTTTCTTTTGGAACTTTTGTTTACCTTCAGTAGTTAGCAATATACTTCACTTAT
Organism: Gekko japonicus; assembly: GCF_001447785.1. Classification (NCBI taxonomy): domain Eukaryota; kingdom Metazoa; phylum Chordata; class Lepidosauria; order Squamata; family Gekkonidae; genus Gekko; species Gekko japonicus. The sequence goes on along the minus strand of NW_015159724.1, from coordinate 998,840 downwards.
GCAAACCTTCGGGAGGGTCCATTGCTGGGAGTTATCCTGTTCTTAACATAGAAGGTCCAAGTTCAATATCTAGCATTGCTAGTTAAAGTGATCTCAAGAAGGAGCTCTAGAAAAGATTTTGCCTAAAATGCTGGAAAGCCAGGCCCCAGATTTACCCCAGGGTCCTGTTTGTGGCACTGCAGGGAGGGTAGAAGGCAAAGGCTGCCATGGCATCCTGGCCGGGTGGCGGGGCAGGGGCAGCGATGAGTGTGGGAAGCTGGTCCCCCCCCCAACTATCAGACACCGGGACTACTAATGAGCCTGGGATGGCTGGGTGGGTGGGGATGGCCTGGCTGCTACTTATGGGACTGAGCCACACCCCATGCGCCATCTCACCAGCATTGGAAGAAATGTCCCACGCTCCTGTCCCCTTAATTAGGAGCTTTATGGATTGGCATGAGGATTGTTTTACATTTTATCTCTTCCTTGTCACAGCTTGGCAGTATCAGCATGGGGCCAGAACCTCCTCAGGAAAACCAGCCTGCATGCCCATTTTCCTGAGTTGGGATCCCTTAAGGGATCTTGGCATGAAGGTTGAGTGGTAAATCCAGCCTGGGGGCATGCCCGGGGATTACCTTCATGCTCAGGTGGCAGGGGAGACCACCTCAAGGCGACTGCCCTTGTGGAATCCAGAGACCTGTCATCCCAAGGTTCCAGGAGAGCATCAACTGGCAGGCAGGTCAGTTGATGAACAGGATCCAGTACCCCATGCTATGCCAATGCATACTACAGCTGTAACTAATAAAGTTGTGGCCAATTGTATTCCACTTTTTCTGAAGAAACTGTATGTGCATGTGTTATCCCAAACTGGGGCTGTAATGGGTTAATAGTTAGCATTTAGACATGGGCTGTAATGGGTTGGTAGGTAGCAGGTGGGTATGGGAGGAATCCCCTCACCCTTGGCGCCTGCTTCTCCCCTCCCCTTGGTGCTCAGGCCACAAGCTAAAGTCGAAGCAGAGACTGAGAATGGAGGGACTGTGGTAGAAAATCCCTGGTACCACCAGGTAAAGGATCTTTGGAAGCAGGAGAAGACCATACTCCACCTGGGACCATGGAGATTGGCTGCCAGTAAAAGTACAAAATACTAAGTTTGGTGTAGTGATTAAGAGTGGTGGACTCTAATCTGGAGAGCTGGGTTTGATTCCCCAGTCCTCCACATGCAGCCAACAGGGTGACCTTTGAACATAAGAACATAAGATAAGCCAATGTTGGATCAGGCCAATGGCCCATCCAGTCCAACGCTCTGTCACACTGTGGTCAAAAATACAAGGTGCTATCAGGAGGTCCATCAGTGGGGCCAGGACACTAGAAGCTCTCCCACTGTCCCCCCCCCAAGAACCAGGAATACAGAGCATCACTCTCCCCAGAGTTCCTATTTATACCTTGTGGCTAATAGCCACTGATGGATCTCTGCTCCATGTGCTTATCTAATTCCCTCTTGAAGCCGCCCATGCTTGTAGCCACCACCACCTCTTGTGGTCAACCACGGTTCTCTCAGAGCTGTTCTCTGAAGAGCAGTTCTCTCAGAGCTCTCTCAGCCCCACCTATCCTCACAGGGTGTATGTTGTGGGGAGAGAAAGGGAAGGCAATTGTAAGCTGCTCTGAGACTCCTAGTGAAGGGCGGGGTATAAATCCAATTCTTCTTCTGAACTAGAAATCCAGTTGCCTGACATGTTTTAAGGCAGCTACATATGCTCATTTAGATCTGAGTTAAGACAGTATAAGGTAACTTCATACATACAATATAAAGTCATAGTATAAGAGCTAAACAAGTGTTTAATGGTGCAGTCCTGCAAGTCAATGGGCTTAGAAGGGTGTAAACCTGCTTAAGACTGCACTGCACTCTTCCCCTGAACTCAGCATGAATTATGGGAAAGCTGCACTTTATAGTCAAATGTCCAGGAACAATACGGAGACTTTGAGCAGACAGGAGAAAGAGATGCTTAACCCTTCCTGCGTGGATTGTTTGTCAGCTCAGTCAACCCAAGCGCTTCCTAGGTTTCAGGTAACTGTGACTGGCATCTTTTCCATTGACTATGCTTTCTCCTTTCATATGCATAGAAGAAGTGAGAGGGGGAAAATTGGTTTTCTACTTCCATGTATTTAAAAGATTCAAAATACCACCCCAGAAGTTACTGAATGCACCTCCTTCAGAATCTGATAGGCCACTAAAGTTTAGGACATTTGAAAAGTATGCAGACGGAGAGTGATTTCAGCTAAGCATACCTTTATTTAGTCAGGAACAAAAGACAATGGGACCAGCTCGCAGGCTGGTTTATATCTGTTCGGAAAACCCGCCACCAAAACCCTAAACACACACCCCTACTCCCGATAGGCTATTTACAGTAACCGGGCGACCATTGGCCTCCCGGCTGGGAAGCTAGCCCCGTTGATTGGGCCAGCTAGGATCCTTCGGATCCTTTGTCTAAAAGACTGAAGCTACAGAGTACATGTGCCTGGCCAGCCCGGGCAAGTCCGGGCATGTCAGGCTGAATACATTACACCCCTCCCCCCTTGGTTCAGAAGGCACCCACAGACGAAGTCCTTCAGGTAGGCGGGTGGCTTCTTGGGGCGCGTCGAGCGGCGGGGCTCCAGGGTGGCAATGGGTTCGGTCTTGGGGGCCCTGGGAGCCGAGGGGCCCGGGGCCGGCGAGGGCGCCGAGGAGGCAGGACAGGCTGGCACCACGGTGTGCGGCGCCTCGGGTTCCTCACGGATAGGCGGCTGTGGATCCGGTTCCGGTAGTGGGGCCGATGTGGCAGGCTCTGGGTCCTCGTCCGGATCCTCAGGGTCCAGCTGTAGCGTGCGACGGCGCAGCTGATCTATGTGCCGGTGGAGGATCTGGCCATCCTCGCTGGAGACCTCGTACGAACGGGGGCCCTTGACCCGTACAACTCGGGCCGGGATCCATCGGGGCCCCTGGCCGTAGTTTCGTGCGTACACCGGGTCCTCTGGAAAGAACCCTCTGGCCGACTCGTACGTCTCGGTGCCCGGGGCCTCCGGGGTTGCTCGGTCTGGGTGTAACCGATCCAGTCGGGAGGCCAGGCGGCGGCCCAGCAGTAGTTCGGCCGGGGAGCGGCCGGTCGTGGTGTGTGGCGTGGTACGCTGTCCGAAGAGAAAGGCTGCTAGTTTATAGTCCCAATCGGTGGAGTCCAGTCGGCGAAGTGCGTCCTTTGTGGTGCGCACCATGCGCTCCGCCTGGCCATTCGTGGCAGGGTGGAACGGGGCGGATCGGACGTGGCGGATCCCGTAGTACCTGGTGAAAGCCTGGAACTCGGCCGAGGTGAACGCGGTTCCATTGTCCGTGACCAGCGTGTCGGGGATCCCTTGGCCGCTGAAGATCCTCCACATGGCCCGGATTGCGGCCTGCGAGGATGTGGAGGGCACGGGGACCACTTCCAGCCACTTGCTGTATGCGTCCACCAGGATGAAGAACAGCTTGCCCTGGAAGGGCCCCGCAAAGTCCAGATGGAGGCGGGACCAGGGACGGTGGGAGGATTCCCAGGCCCTCTCGGGCGCTCGGGGTGGTTCCGGCCGCGAGGCTTGGCATGGCTGGCACCTCTTGACTACTCCTTCAATGTCGGCGTCCAGTCCCGGCCACCACACGTAGCTCCTGGCCAGGGCTTTCATCCGCACCACCCCGGGGTGTGTCTCGTGCAGGGCGGTGAGTACCCGTTCCCTTAAAGGCGAGGGGATGACCACCCGGCTTCCCCACAGCAAGCACCCCTTGTGGGTTGAGAGTTCGTTTTTCCGGGTGGCGAACGGGGCGATGTCCTGGTCTCCTTTGGCCTCGGGCCACCCCCTCACCACCCAGTCCAAGACCCTCCCCAATGTCTTGTCCTTGGAGGTACAGCGTGCCACCTCCGAAACATGGACCGGCTGGTCCGTGAGGGCTTCCAGGCTCGCGACCAGGAGCGCGGGGGCCGGGTCCGGGTCGCACTTGGGGAGGGGCAGGCGGCTCAGTGCGTCAGCGTGGCCCATCGCCTTTCCGGGCCGGTGGACGAGGTCGTACGCATACCCCGCCAGGAAGATGGACCAGCGTAGCACCCTGGGCGATGTGATCTGCGGTGTCTGCCGGTCGGGTGCGAGGAGGCCCAGCAGGGGCTTGTGGTCCGTCAGGATCGTGAACGGACGGCCGTACAAGTAGTGGTGAAATTTTTTCACCCCTGCCACGATTGCCAACGCCTCCTTGTCGATCTGCGCGTAGTTGCGCTCGGCCGACGACAGTGTCCGCGAGTAGTAGGCCACCGGGACCTCGCGACCATCCGGTAGTCTGTGCCCCAGGACCGCCCCGACCCCATAGGGAGAAGCGTCGCACGCCAGCACCACGGGAAGGGCCTCGTCAAAATGGGCGAGGACCGCATTAGAGACCAGGAGGTCCTTTATTGTTTGGAAAGCCGCGGCGTGCGGAGGCCCCCAGACCCATGGTGCTGACTTGTCGAGGAGGCGGTGGAGCGGCTCTGCGACGGCCGCCTTCAGGGGCAAGAAGGAGTGGTAGAAGTTCACTAGGCCCAGGAACGCCTGTAGCTCCGTCTTGGACTTCGGGGCCGGGGCGTGCGTGATGGCCTCTACCTTGTCCTGGGAGGGGTGCAGGCCGGCGGCGTCCACCGCGAAGCCCAGAAACTCCACCCGCGGCACCCCCAGTAGGCACTTCTCCCGTTTCACCTTGAGGCCCGCCGCGTCGAAGCGCTGTAAAACGGCCCTCAGACGGTCTGCGAAGGACGAGGGGTCTGGCGCGGCGATCAGCACGTCGTCTAGAAACGGCTGAACTCCGGGGATGCCTTTAAGAAGGGAATCCATAAAAGATTGAAAGATCCCCGGCGCGACTGAGACCCCGAACTGGAGGCGGTGCACTTTGAAGGCCCCCTTGTGGGTCGCAATGGTCTGGGCCTCGGCCGTGGCGGCGTCCACCGGTAGCTGCTGGTACGCCTGGGCCAAGTCCAGTTTGCCGAACACCCGGGCCCCGGCCAGGGCCGCCAGCACTTGGCTTACTACCGGCACCGGGTATGCGTGGGGCTGTAGGGCTTTGTTTATGGTACATTTATAGTCCGCGCAGATGCGGACGTCCCCGTTCGGCTTGATTGGTGTGACAATGGGGGTTTCCCACCGGGCCGACGCCACAGGTTCTAGCACGCCTTGCTCAACCAGGCGATCAAGCTCGGCCTCCACCTTCGGCCTCATGGAGATCGGGGGCAGCCGGGACCTGATGCGTATGGGGCGTATCGCTGGGTCTAGGTCCAGGGAGATGGCGGGGCCCGTGTACCGCCCCAGGGTCCCATCGAAGACGCGGGGGAATTCTGCACACACCGCCCCGAAATCCTGTGCTCCAACCTGGTTGATGCCCGTAACGGAGAGCCCCAGGGCCTTGAACCAGGCCAGTCCCAACAAGCTGGAGAGGGGGCGGTCCACAACCAGTAGGTCCAGTTGGCCCTTGAAGCCCTGAAACTGGACCCGGAACTTGCCCCAGCCCACCACCGCCACGGGGTTTTTGTTAAAGTCCCGTAACCGGAAACCCCGTGACTTCTGTAGTGGTGGCCCCCCCTGAGGACACAGTGAACGGAGCGTGTCCGCGGATATTATGGAGTAGGTCGACCCGGTGTCGATCTCCATGGTGCAGGGGGCTCCCTCTATGAGGACCGTCACATGCATTTTATTTGGGCCGTCGGGGGGCAGGTTACAGACCTGGTGCTGTGGGAAGTGGGACGACACGGTGTGGAGCTCCAGGGGCAGTTCCGCGGTGGTCTGGTGGGTGGCCGATCTCGGTCGTTGTCCCTGGGACCGGCAGACCTTGGCGATGTGTCCGGCCTTGTTGCAGGAGCGGCAGACCGCATTCCGGAAACGGCACGACCGGCGTTCGTGGCCCTCCCCGCAGCTGGCGCACTGGCTTGGAGACGGGGCCTTGTTGGTCCTGGAGGATGCGTGTTTTGGTCGCTGCTGAGTCCGCTGTCGGAGTTGCAGGACTTCCTCTTGGTCCGAGACGTCGGAGCCGCTGCTCACTTGGGTACGGTGGACCGCCTTGGCGCGGCGGTCTTGTCGCGCTTGTTCGTATGCTGAGGCCTCCCGGATGGCCTTGTCCAGGCTCAGATCGTTCTGGCTCACCAGTTTCCTCTGCAGCTTCGGCTCCCGGAGTCCGACGAGGAACTGGTTCAGGAGGGTATCGTCGAGGCTGGGGAAGGAGCACCGGGTCGCCAGGCTCCGCAGCGCCGCCAGAAAATCGGAGGTGGTTTCGCTGGGGCCCTGAACTCTTGCGAAGAAGTCCAACCGCTCCACGTACTTCGTGGGTTTGGGAGCCAGATGGTCGGTCAGGGCCTGGACTAAGGAGCTGTATGACTCGTCCTTCGTTAGTTTGGGCGAGATTAAGTCCTTGAGGAGCCGATGGGTCTGGATTCCGCAGTGGCTCAGCAGGTAAGCCTTCTTCATCGCGTCATCCACCACCTTGTGGATGGTGAAGCGGCTCTCCAGCGTGTCCAGCCAGGTGTCCCACAGCGAGGGCTGGGAGAGATCGAAAGCGGGCGTTGCCGGAGAGCTGGGATGCGAAGCGGCGCGGTTCCCGGAGGTCTCGGCGTCGGGGCTCGGTGCGGTGCTCGTGTTGGCGTCCGGGTCTTTGTTCATGGGGTCGTGGATCCCATCCTCGTCGCCAGTGAAAAGTATGCAGACGGAGAGTGATTTCAGCTAAGCATACCTTTATTTAGTCAGGAACAAAAGACAATGGGACCAGCTCGCAGGCTGGTTTATATCTGTTCGGAAAACCCGCCACCAAAACCCTAAACACACACCCCTACTCCCGATAGGCTATTTACAGTAACTGGGCGACCATTGGCCTCCCGGCTGGGAAGCTAGCCCCGTTGATTGGGCCAGCTAGGATCCTTCGGATCCTTTGTCTAAAAGACTGAAGCTACAGAGTACATGTGCCTGGCCAGCCCGGGCAAGTCCGGGCATGTCAGGCTGAATACATTACAACATTTTTATGAGAAGTTTATCATGCCATCAAGCAGTTAAAGTGACAAATAATGTGTGGATAATGAAAGCAGCTCCAGAGGGCCAGACCCAAGAAAAAGAGGCGTTTCAGAATACCCCAGGCGGCCCTACAGGAAAATATATTGTTCCTACAGGAAAATATATTGTTCCCCCCTTCAGACTGAAGGCTGCTTACTTGAAGTATGTGAAATTCTTTGGCCCAAGCAGAGAGAACCTTGAAAACTTCTGAAAAGCAAAAAAGAAAAAGAAAAGAAAAACACCAAAAAAAACCCTGCTCTGCTTTCCAGATGTCTTCAAAACGGAGGCTTAGCCTGATGCACAAGGATTCCCCTTCCCTTCTCCAGCCAATGGATAAAAGTGAGGAGCTTTACCTATTCAATTCAGTGGGGAAAGGTTTGTTTGTTTGTTTTTTACATTCCACTTCAAGAAACCTCCTCCACCCGCTTCTGGGTAGTGATAAAAGTTTCAGGTCCAGGCTGACAGCCAGTCCCCAATTTTTCTGCCTATGGCAGGTAGATGCATAAAGAAGGAAGTGTGGCCAGTTGCACCATATTACCCAGAGAGCTCAATGGAAAAAGGAAAGCCCTATATAAAAGCCACAGCCTCTCCCAGGCAAGAGATCAGGTCCCAGTGATAGAAAAATCACTCAAGAAGCAGCTTGTTACAAAACAAAGGGAACGCACAGACAGCAACAAGAAAGCACACAACTGTACATTCACAGAAGTTATTCCTGTCGCGTCTCCACAAAATCTATAAAATCTGTTTTCAAAGTTGCAAGATCTATTAAGGAAAACCCTACATTTGCCCACAGATCAGCATTCAGGTCACAAATGTATACAGTTTTGTTCAGTCAGTGGAAGTTGTTCCAAAACTTAGTTCATTAAACCAGCAAACATAACCCTGAAATATTGTATGGGGAATGATTAAGAGTTTCCCAAGCTGAAGCTGGAAGAGAAACTGCCTCTTCAACCCAGGAGTGCTTTTTCATTCTCAAGGGCAGTACTGAACTCATTTATATTGCACTAGGAATAAGTCCCATTGTGGAAATAAATACAACAAGCTCTTGAAAGAGGATCTGAGAGGGTGCCCTGGCCTTGGGCACTCAGCGTCAATTTGCTGTGGTGACCTCAGAGCTTACCATTTTCTCCAGGGGAACTGATCTCTGCCATCCGGAAAGCAGTTGTAATTCTGAGTGATCTCCAGGTGAAAGAAATGGTTTCCCAGGAAGAAATGGCTGGTTTGGAGGGTGGAGTCTATGGCACTGAACCTGTCTGAGGTCCCACCCCTCCTCTAACCCCACCCTCTCCAGGCTCCACCCCTCAAATATCCAGGAATTTCCCAACCCAGAGGTGGAAACCCTACTTCCTTCCCAACCAACCATCAACGTATCATTATCTGCCCCTCTGAATTCAGGTTTCCATGTCTTCCCGCCTTCCTGTAGCCACTACCTAGGAAACATACAGTCTTTCTCCACAGTGGTAACCCTGACAGACCCTGCTCTGAAGCACTAACTGCTACATCACACTGGCTGTCATGGGGGGGGCACCTCAGCAGGGTTTAATTTATTTATTTATTTGGATTTATATCCCGCCCTCCCCGCAGGCTCAGGGCGGCTAACAGAGGCATAATGCCAGGTAATAACAATAAAACAGTAAAATACAGACTAAAATTACAAAATAAACAATTAAATAATTAACCAGAGTTCTTAAACATTTTCCGGTGATCCTCTACTCATTTCCAGATTTTTAAAGTCAAGATGGTGTTCTCAATAATATAGTTACATAACAGTGCCTCACTGTTGTCCCTAGGCATGTCCCACTCCCTTCAATGGTACCCGCACCAGTGATGACAGTATGCGGAAATTATAGGGCGTTGATGGAACAGTGGTGGTGGCGGCTCCTATTCAAAAGCCTGGTGGAAGAGCTCCGTCTTACAGGCCCTGCGGAACTGTACGAGGTCCCGCAGGGCCCGGATCTCCTCTGGGAGTATAATGACACAGAGCTTACCATTTTCTCCACGGGAACTGATCTCTGCCATCTGGAGAGCAGTTGTATTTCTGAGTGATCTCCAGCTCTCACCTGGGGATTGGCAACAATGGTTCCAACAAAGGGGCCAGTTTGGTGTAGTGGTTAAGTGCACAGACTCTAATCTGGGAGAACCAGATTTGATTCCCCACTCCTCCACTTGCACCTGCTGGATGACCTTGGGCCATAGTTCTGTCAGAGGTGTTCTTGAAAAAGAGCAGTTTCTGTCAGAGCTCTCTCAGCCCCACCTACCTCACAGGGTGTCTGTTGTGGGGAGGGAAAGGGAAAGGAGATTGTAAACCGCTCTGAGACTCCTTTGGGTAGTGAAGGGTGGGGTATAAATCCAATCTCTTCTTCTTCTTCTTCCCCAGGAGGAAATGGCTGCTTTGGGGGGGGGGGTGGAGTCTATGGCATTGTACCTGTCTGAGGTCCCACCACTCCACAAACCCCACCTAGGAAAAGTACAGTATTTCTCCACAGTAGGGACCCAAGCAGGAGGGAAGCAACTTCAGCAGGGTATAATGACAGAGTCCACCCTGCAAAGCAGCCATTTTTTTCAGGGGAGCTGATCTCTGCCATCTGGAGAGCAGTTTTAATTTGGAGTGATATCCAGCCTTCACCTGGAGATTGGCAACAATGGTTCCCCAAGAGGAAAAGTACAGTCTTTCTCCACAGTGGAGACCAAAGCAGCTCACATCATTCTCCTCTTCCCCTTTTGATCTGCACAACAACCCTTTGAGGTGGGTTAGGCTGAAAGTCTGTGAGTGTTCTAAAATCACCTACTCAACTTCCACAACAAGAACCTGGGTCTGGCAGACCCTGCTCTGAAGTGCTAACTGCTACACCTAGGGTAGCCAACCTCAAAGTGGAGCCTGAAGATCGCTGGCTATTACAACTAAACTTCAGACAACAGATCTCTCTCCCCCTGGAGAAAATAACCACTTTGGAGGGTGGACTCTATGGCATTATATTCAGCTGAGGCCTCGCCCAATTCATCACTTATCCTTGTTAAATTGCATCTTGTTCACATCCGCCCACTTTTCCAGCGTGTTCAGATCTTGTTGAATTCTATCTCTATCTTCTGGTGTGTTCGCTGCTCCTCCCAATTTGGTGTCATCTGCAAATTTAAGGAGTAGACCCTCCACACCCTCATCCAGATCATTTATATAAATATTGAAAAGTACCAGGCCCAGAACTGAGACCTCCATTCAGATGAAATGCCATTGACAACTACTTTCCCAGTGCAGTTCCCTAACCACCTAACTTTCCTAGAGTCTAGTCCACAGTCCTCTAATTTACCTATCAGGACCTGTTGGGGATAAATCTGTGCTGACTTTCCTGGATCACCAAGTTGTCTTTTCTATGCTCACATATCAATCCCTTTAAAATCTGCTCCAGTATCTTCCCTGGGACAGAGGTCAGACTGACTGGCCTGTAGTTTCCTGGGTTAACCCTCCTCCCTTTCTTGAATATTGGGATAACATGTGCCCTCCTCCAGTCTTGTGGCACGTCTCCCATCCTCCAAGAGGTCTGGAAGATGATGGACAAAGGCTCTGCAAGCTCTCCACTGGTGTCTGGGGGGACCTGGCAACCCTAGTAAGCGATGAAGGGCTTTGTAGTTGACAGTCAATAGTTTGAATTGAACCTGGGGACTAATTAGTAAGCAATGGAGTGACTGCAGAAAAGGGGTAATATGCCTTCAGTTCCTAATTCTTAGTTAGATTGATAGTTCCTAAGAATGTACATATGATTGCATGAATATCACTTCTTTTTTACAGTGCTTTATCAATACACCTATGTATCTTAGAGGGGATAGACACAAAAGACCTGGAGGAAATCAAAATTGTTGCAAACTGGGCATGCTAAGTGCTCTGTACAGAACCTGGAAATAATGAATGGAGCGACTGAGGATGCTTACTGTGTTGGTTCCACTTTGGGAATATGACTAAGTAATCCAGATTGCAGAGAGATTTATAGGCTGCAGTCACACACACTAAATAATCCACTTTCAATCCACTTTCACTGCACTTTCCAACTGAATTTTTACTGTGTGAACAGGCAAAATCCAGTTGGAAAATGCATTGAAAGCGGGTTGAAAGTTATTTATTTCGTGTGTGCGACCGCAGCTATAGATAAAGAGAATTTCAGACCTATTCCTAGCAGACTTTTCCACTGCACAATTCACTTCTTTCTGTGCAGTTCCTCTCACCAATCACCAATGACTATAGACAGTGGAGTTCAATGAGGATGCACCTGCAAGAACTCACAGGGTGGACATTTCTGCTCCTTTTTTTTACCTTTCTGGTATTTTACTTGTTTCCTCATCCGGTACAGACACTGCTTCCAGGATAGTTCTGATAATTCCATGCTTCCTTGTTTTTCCTGTGCATAAAAATGAAAGAGTGCAAATAGAAGTAGAGTATAACTCAGCACAACTTGTAATATCTTAGTACAACACTAACAGAGAACCTGTTTGGTACAGTGGTTAGGAGCGTGGATTCTAATCTGGGAGAACTGGGTTTGATTCCCCACTTCTCCACATGCAGCTGCTGGTGTGACCTTGGATCAGCCATAAGTCCTTTCAAAGCTGTTCTCTCAAGGGCAGTTCTCAAGAGAGCTCTCTTAGCCCTACCTACCTCACAGGGTGTCTGTTGTGGGGAGGGGAAGGGAAGGGAAAGGGATTATAAACTGCTCTGAGGCTCCTCCAGGTAGTGAAGGGTGAGGTATAAATCCAATCTCTTCTTCTCTCTTAACAAAATCACAGTGTGCAATGCATGTGGCTGACAAAAAGCCACATATTCTTATTATTTTGTATTTTATAGTTTAGAAGTTTTGAGAACTGTATCTAAAAATGATGCCTCTTTTTCTTTCTCTTCATTGTAACTCCCAAACAGAATCACTATAATTCATCCCCCCCATCCTTCAAAGGCCCACCAAAGGCCACTTAAATTAATGGGTTTAAATGGAACTACTAATCCTTTATAGGATTGTATATCCAATAGCCACAACAGGAATGAACTCAGATATCTTGTTGGGCATATTAATCATGGGAGACATCATATCAACACTTTTCTCAACTAATAAGATACTTAATTTTATTTGTGAAATAAAAGTTTGACAGGTGGTATTCAAGGTTTCTTTTTATATCATTTATGGTGCCTCCAATATGACCGCCAAACACCAGCTTGAGAAAGATATAAGCAGTAGTGTATTTTGAAGTAAGAGAGACTTGGACTTTATGACAAGAAAACTGCTCTAGCTAATATTTGAACCCACAGCATTTTGTTTTATGGGCAGAAAAAGATGTTTTAGAAGACCCAGGGCTGCTACTGAAAGTGGTATCCTAAGTCTACAGTTTCTTCCTCTCCATCCAGCAAAACCCACATGTCATGAGATGTTACCATATTGTGAATTTCTCATTCCCCCCACCCCACCCATCAGCAGCAGTCAAAGAATGGAGGCGAATCTGGAAAACTCACAGTATGATTATACTGCACTACATGATAAGTTTCACTATACACAGTACTATAGACAAGCAGTGTGGGTGGGTCTGGTTGTAGCTGGTGAGTAACACCACAATTAGGATTTACATCATTTTTTTCAGCTTTCTATGGAGCTGCGGTGGCTCAAGTTGTTAAGACGCTGAACTGCAGGCTGTGGAAGGTCGGTTTTTCAGCAGTTCGAGACCCAGTGAGCTCCCATGACGGAGTGAGCTCCCATCTCTAGTTCCAGCTCCTGCCAACCTAGCAGTTCGAAAGCAAGAAATTGCAAGTAGATAAACAAGTACCACTTCAGTGGGAAGGTAACAGCGTTCCGTGTGCCTTGGTGTTTAGTCATGCCGGCCACATGACCACGGAAATGTCTTCGGACAGTGCTGGCTCTTCGGCTTTGAAACGGAGATGAGCACCACAAACCTAGAGTCAGATCCGACTGGCTTTCGAGCAAGGGAACCTTTACCTTTACTTTTCAGCTTTCTAAAGGTATGTGATAATAAAGAACCAAAACTTCACAAGACTTAAAACTACAACCACCAAAATGCTAAACTAAAACAAAATGTCTCTTTCAGACCTGAAAATTCTTCTTCCTTCTTTGAGAATATGCCATTTACTACATACTTCATGGCATTTTGCTCCCAGTGTTACAGAATATGTGGGGATATTGTCTTATTTTTTACTTACTGAATAAGTCGTTTTTGCTCTTCTGAACAAAAGAAAGAAAAACAGCCATACTGGCCATTGTTATTGAAATTATGAAGAAAATGAATACTCTCATCTGAAAAATAATGAAAACACTAGAGTGAATGAATGTTAGGATTACAGTTCATAAAAGCATACAATATGCATCGAAGTTGTTTTTCCAGCTCTGTAAAATGTGATCCAGTCTATTTAAATATTCAAATAATCAGCAGATTAACACTCTTTTTCTTTCCTCCCCCCTTTCTGTAAAAAATCAGATCAAACGAAGTCGAGATAAATAAAAATGTTTGCAGAGGATTTCATTAATGTGTGTGGGGGCATCCTATGAACTTATATAACAAAGGACTTTGGGCAGTCAAATTTTAAATAAGATGCCTCCTGTTCAAACAAAGCTTCAAATAACATTAAATCATTGCTTTCTTACATTTGTTTCTTACATTTCTTACATTTGTTTAAAGACACTAGGAAAACTTTTAAGGTTAGAGTTTTGCTACACATTTATTGTGGCTGAACTCCCTTATTATCAATAGGAATGTTCTGGAGCAAGAAAATTGTGGATTGCAGCTTTTTAAAAAAATCCATGTTAACGTATTCTATAGTTGAGGACCACTTACAATATAGGCACTAATCCTTAAAACACAGCCTTGGATCTATTTAATTCCTCCCACAATGTTGTATCCTATGATTCCTTTTCACCACATTTTTCTCCAGCAAAGAAAGATCTCCTACAACAAAGAAATCCTTATCTCCATTGGAAAAGGTCATTCTCCATTGGAGGAAGTATTTTGCGATTGAAGGGAGATGGAACCTCTGTTCATATATTACAGTGAAGACACAAACAATCCAGCTCTGTTCATATGTACGCACGTACACCCTGACTGTGGATACTTCTATTTGTAAGAAAGAGACAACATGCATTCACTTTACAAATGAAACTGGGGGCCAGTACCTGGCTAGATATGTAGTTTCAATCACACATTTATCTGGACATGTGTTGAATGTAACATGAGAATTACTCAACATATGTATAAAGAAAAATCAAGCATACACTGTACATGGATTGTACCTGCATTCAATGTAACTTGTGTACCAGACTTCTGTGTGCAGTGTACACTTAATTGTTCTTTGTATGTACATTGACTCATTCTCACGATAGAATCACCTCATGTACAGCTGAATGTGTGATACAAACCCCACATTTTTCCGGATACTAGTCCTTGATTTCATTCATAAAGTGAACACATGTTGGCTCTTTCTTACAAACAAATACACACAAACAGGCAGGATGCATGTATGTTCATTGTGTTATGTGAACAGGGCTTTAGTAGAAGACAGTCATAAGATCCAATCCACATACTTCTGAAACAAAGCTAAAGACTCTCTTCATCATTTGATGACTGCAACATTCCACACTGAGCTGCATGTGAGTGGCCATTACAAAATTAAGGTCACATTTTCAAATTGCCTCAAATGCAATGTTTTTCAATGGAAATGGTGCCACATTTTTGGCCATAGTAACTATAGTATGACCATAGTAACAAGGAAACAATCATAAGCCATCTCTAAGAATTTGTATACACTATTACAACCTATTGACAAGCAATCCCATACACTTACTTAATTATAAATATGGAACCATTAAATGACATTTATTATCATAAAACACATAAACCCTCTTTGAGAAACCCCATATATGAAAGTGTGGGAGATAACAAACCTTCTTGGTACCTCTTACAAGTAAAAAATATACACTTTCTTCCAGAAATTCAAAGCAAAATTTTATAATCTAACCTTTTTCTCTGCTGAGGTTATCTTCTAAACTTCTGTTGTTCTGGCACTAACTCTTATGAAACCAGAGAAGTGCTTTCCAAGGCTCCAGTCTTCAGTATAAACTTGTTCTCTGCATGAATAGGTTTTCTAGGTTAAAGAAACTAAGTGAGCAGAAGCATTGTTTTGGCCGACACCTCTTTTATATATGTTGCATAGCACTTCAACACTGGTTTGTTGAGTTCTGATAATACTACTGTATTTTCCCTCTGATCCTGCATGGTAAATCTTGCTTCCATTCACCAGTCTATAGTGACCAAAAACCAAGTTTTAAAGCAAAGGTATATAAAACCGAATGTTGTTTCAGTCCCTACAACACAACAGCCATACCAGATATGTATTGATTTTTGAGTGCAAAGATCCTTGATGGGTGTGAAGATATTTTTGTTTTGGCTTCTTATTCATATTTAGAATTAAAGAACTCATAATTTGGACAAAAATATTACAAATTATAAAAAGAATATGTAAAGTTTCACTGACCAGTAACTTTAATTTAATGCTAATGGGTATATTAGGGAACCCAGCAGTAAGTAAAGAGTACCAAGCTATGTTTAAAGTTATGATACTAGCAAGCAAAGCAGTGATAGCTCTAGGCTGGAAGGACAAGAGTAAGTGGACTGTAGAAACCTGGCACAATTATCTGTTTGATTTCATACAGTCAGATATAATTGAGAAATTGAATCGGAAGACCACATGGGAAGACAAGACCACAGGAATTAGAAAGAAATGGAAGACCTACTTAGAATGGCTACCAACAGAAGGAAGAAAAGACAATCAGGACAAGATCCGGACTTTGTGCCCGTGGCTGGGAATAAAGGACTAACACACTGGAATAACAGAGGGGGGAGGGGGGAGGGCTAAAAACCAACACGAAATGTACGGGTAAAAAGACAATATGTAATACTTACTAAAAATTCGAAAAAAATTAAAATTAAAAAAAAAGAACTCATAATGGCTGTATTCATTTACATAAAGATTTTTCATCTGTTGCCCTCAAAAACATACTCTTGGTTCCTAGGACGAGCACAGCCCAGACTTCATCTTGGCAATGCCAAGAAAAACTTATGGTGAACGAAAAGTAACTCACTGCTGACTCACCATAAAGAGACAGAAGGGTTGTGAAACCTCTCAGCCAAAAGGCTTGTGTCTGAAATCACCCCCAAAATAATGAGTTGGGATGACTGGTGCCTGTGAGGCCCCTCAAACCCCTTTCCCAAATATTCAGAAAAATTATGGAGACATCAGGTAGATCAAATAAGCTGACTTTCTGAATTAAATAACAAAAGAAAGACCACCTCCTGTTGTATACAAGGACCACTAACACCTGATTGACCGTTAGTGAAACCATACCTTTTTTTCCTTTTTGGCTATCAGGTCACAGCCATCTTATGGAGACTCCATACGGTTTCCAAGAGGTGGTTTGCCATTGCCTGACTCTGTGTAGAGTGGCCCTGGACTTCTCTAGGGGTCTCCTATCCAAATACTGACCAGGGCCACCCCTGCTTAGCTTCTGAGATTTATTTTTTATTTATTTATTTTCATTACATTTATACATTACATTTATACATTCATTACATTTATATTACATTGGCCCCATTTGTACGCCGCCCTGAGCCCGTTCGCGTGGAGGGCGGGTTATAAATTTAAATAAATAACTAAATAAAAATAAATAAAATAATACCCCGCCCTTCCCGCGAACGGGCTCAGGGCGGCTTACATGAGCACGAAGTGCATATGTATAATTACAAGACATAAAATGAATAAAAACAATTTAAGAGATTTAAGAGATGAGATCAGGCTAAACCATACAGCAAGTATCTGTTGGGCTGGTCTCATGAGGGTACTTTTGCTTCTTACAGTGTCAACTGTGTTTTCAATTAGAATGCATTATAAAATTATCTCTTTTCTTTTATCTATGTCTTTTCTGGTATTTTTGCACTTGGGGGGGGTGCCCTTGCCTATGGTGACTTCTACTGGGGCATGGAGGACATTTAGAGAAATGGCTGGGTAGCCTGCCTCTGGCCTCCTGGTCCTGGTATTCTCTGGAGGTCTCCCATCCAGATATTTGCCAGGGTTGGCTCTGCTTAGCTTCCAACATCTGATGGGATTGAGCTTGCCTGGGTTATCCAGGTCAGGGCTGTTTTATCCATGTCTTGTAGTAACCCCCCCCCCCAACCTCTGGAATTAGGATAGTCTCCCCTTCGTTTCCATTATATCAGTTCCAAACATATCCATGTATTACATAGGCTCAAATGATCCCATAAAAGGGTTAAGTGTGTATTCGTGAATGTACACATACATGTACCCTTGGACACAGTTCTGTCATCCTTTTTCTCTCCTTTGCCTGAATAAAAGCATGAGCTAGATAAAATGTTTAGTATGGCATAATAGATCTTGTGGATCTTGTGGATGATATATATGTGGTTTTTAAGTTAATTGAAGGAATTTGTGTTCAGGTGAACTGTTAAAAATGTATTCATACAGAGTTCCTTTTAAGGCTCTTCTCAGTTAATCTATTTCAGAAGAACCCTCTTTAAGTTCTCTTAAGAAATACAGTGCCTGTGGAGGCTTTTCTCCCTGATGATACCCAAAGGTGTGAAACAGCATCACTCTCCTCTTCTCTGTTTTCTGTTCATAACAACAATAGTGTGAGTTGGGTTAGAATGAAACAGAAAGACTGGCTCAAGGGCACTTAGCAAGTTACCATGTCAGAGGGGGATTCAAACTTGGGTCTCCCAGATCTTTGACAGATACTCTAACCACTATACCACACTGGCTCTCTACATTTATTGGGGGAACAGGGTTATGATGGTCCCACCTCCCAACATGCCTGATATTAACAGATGAGGGTAAAAAAAATCTATATATTCTATGCTGTTTTATTCAAGTTGGGTAGTTAAGGCTACATTAATTGGTTCATGTTGGCCCTTATCTAAAAGTGATGTTCATTAAGGGACTGTGAGCAGGATCCTCCATGACACATAGAAAATGAATGTTGGTATTGAGCAGAATCACCAAGTAACTGTGTGAGGTGAAGGAAATAAAGCCATCTTTCAGAAAGCAATCTATTTCAACTGTTCTTGCTTCTTGGCCAGATCCCAGATATTATAGTTCAACAAGCTGGTCCACATAAAAAAGACAAATGTGCTTCCTCTGCTCTCTTTCATATGAATAAAATAGTTAGGGAAAGCAGTTGCATTTCAGCTACCTCATTAAATAAGAGGCTTTAACCACACATTCCTGAAATATGCACTGTGAAGTACTTGACTTTCTTTCTTTCCCTTTTTCTTTTTGGAGTGGTGGTGAAATGTGTCAGAGATACTTTCCTTGTACTCTCAAAGGCAAAACCCCCCACAAAACACAAAAAACCCCTCATCAAAGCATTCCCCATTAAGCTAAAGGAGAATTTTTTCTGTGTCAAGATTTTTGTTTACTAAGAGCCTCAACCACTTCTTCACTGTTTGAGGCTCAAGTGTGTTTACCAGTTCAAACAGAATCCAGAAGGGGAAATTTGACATGACAGCCACGTGCACCTGTTTTTAACTAATTCTGGGAAACAGCAGGACTTCTACATTTTGCTTTGACTCAAAAGTCACACTTAGATGAAGGCTGCTTTCTAACTGGAAAGGACATCTGTGAGAGGAAACAAAAAGTGAACTTGATTCTATTTACTTATTTAAAGGTAGGGACTGAGACAAAATTGAGAAATGCATTTTGTGAAAAAAAATCTTTCTACAACATATACACTTAGCCTTATTCTAGTGATGGATTCTGAGGTCCTGTGAAAGAGAACAAAACTATGCTCCCATTTATGATGAGGGCAGGAAGCACAGCAGCTTTCTGTCTGTCTTTTGAAACTGATCTTGGGCTAATTTTGACAACTAATTCCTTCATTTTTGGTGTGGCAAGTTTCACTCTCAATGATATTTCTATAACAACTAGGAATAAGGCTCGTTGTGGAAATAAATACAACGAGCTCTAGAAAGAGGCTCTGGGAGAGTGCCCCGGCCTTGGGCACTCAGCATCAATTTGCTGTGGTAACCTCAGCAGGGTATAATGACACAGAGATCACAATTTTCTCCAGAGGAACTGATCTCTGCTACCTGAAGAGGAGTTGTAATTTTGAGTGATCTCCACCCTCACCTGGAGATTGGCAACAATGGTTCCCCAGCAGGAAATGGCTGGTTTGGAGGGTGGAATCTATGGTGTAGTGGAATCTATGGTGTAGTGGAATCTATGGTGTAGTGGAATCTATGGTGTAGTGGAATCTATGGTGTAGTGGAATCTATGGTGTAGTGGAATCTATGGTGTAGTGGAATCTATGGTGTAGTGGAATCTATGGTGTAGTGGAATCTATGGTGTAGTGGAATCTATGGTGTAGTGGAATCTATGGTGTAGAGAGCCAGTTTGGTGTAGTGGTTAAGTGTCTGGACTCTAATCTGGGAGAACCGGGTTTGATTCCCCACTCCTCCACTTGCACCTGCTGATGTGACCTTCGGTCAGTCACAAGCTCTGGCACAGCTGTCCTTGAAAAAGAGCAGTTTGTGTCAGAGTTCTCTCAGCCCCACCCACCTCACAGGGTGTCTATTGTGAGGAGGGGAAGGGAAAGGAGTTTGTAAGCCGCTCTGAGACTCCAAGTGAAGGGCGGGGTATAAATCCAATCTCTTCTTCTCTTCTTCATTGTACCTGTCTGAGGTCCCAACCATCCTCATACCCCACCTTCTCCATGGTGATGACCAAAGCAGGTCACATCATTCTCCTCTCCCCCTTTTGATTTGCACAACAACCCTGTGAGGTTGGTTAGGCTGAAAGTCTGTGAGTGGTCTGAAATCACCCAGTCAGCTTCCACAGGAAGAACCTGGGGCTGGCAGACCCTGCTCAGAAGTGCTAACTGCTACCTCACACTGGCTGTCTTGAAGGGGGCCACCTCAGCAGGGTAAAATGACAAAGAGCCCACCATTTTCTCCAGGGGAACTGATCAATGCCATCTGGAGAGCAGTTGTAATTCTGAGTGATCTATAGCACTGTACCTGTCTGAGGTCCCACCCCTCCACAAACCCCACCCTCTGCAAGTTCCAACCCTCAAATCTACAGGAATTTCCCAACCTACCTTTATTCCCCCTCCCTCTTCAGCTTTCCATCTCCCCCCCACCTGCAGCCTCTACCATGCTCTGAAGCCCTGATTGCCACATCACATTGGCTGTCATGGGGGGGCATCTCAGCAGGGTATAAGGACAGAGTCCTCCATATTCTCCAGGGGAACTGATCAATGCCATCTGGAGAGCAGTTGTAATTCTGAGTGATCTCCAGCCATCACCTGGAGATTGGCAACTGTGGTTCCTCAGGAGAAAATGGCTGGTTTGGAGGGTAGAGTATGGCATTGTACCTGTCTGAGGTCCCACCCCTCGCAAGAGGCTCTTTAGGTCCTCTTCACTTTCTGCCATTAGAGTGGTATCGTCTGCATATCTGAGGTTGTTGATCTTTTCCCCAGCAATCTTAATTCCCGCTTGTGATTCATCCAGGCCAGCATTTCGCATGATGTACTCTGCATATATATTAAATAAGCAAGGTGACAATATACATCCTTGTTGTACTCCTTTTCCTATGCTGAACCAATCAGTTGTTCCATATCCGGTTCTAACTGTTGCTTCTTGGCCCTTATACAGGTTTCTCAAGAGACATGTGAGGTGGTCTGGTACTCCCATCTCTTTAAGGACCTGCCATAGTTTGTTGTGATCCACACAGTCAAAGGCTTTAGCATAGTCAATGAAGCAGAAGTAGATGTTTTTCTGGTACTCTCTTGCTTTCTCCATAATCCAGCGAATGTTGGCAATTTGATCTCTAGTTCCTCTACCTCTTCGAAACCCAGCTTGTACTTCTGGCAGTTCTCTATCCATGTACTATTGAAGCCTAGCTTGTAGGATCTTGAGCATGACCTTGCTAGCGTGTGATATGAGTGCAATTGTGCAATAGTTTAAACTCTTTTTTCCCTAGGGGCTTTGGAGACAAGCTGAATATACCAAATCACATGTGGTTGTGGGAAAAGGGGGACATGGTAAGAAATCACAACACAATAAGCCACAATACTGCTTTGGAGGGTGGACTCTATGGCATTCTATTCAGTTGAGGTCTCTCCCCTCTCCAAACTCTGGCTTCTGTAGACTCCACCACAAAATTTCCAGGAATTTCCCAACCTGCAGCTGGCAACTCTAGTCAGGACTGGCCCCAATGAGTTCCTCACAAAGGCGTGGAAAGGGTTTCGTTCCTTTGTCTTTTTACTGAGAGAACCAAGTTTGGTTGCCTACCAACAGCCACTGAGGGAAAAGTTAGTTCCACAGAGGAGCCAAGCAGGCAAAGTGTCTTCCTCAGGAGAGAGAGAGAGTATTCTAACAGGGAACAGTGGCTGGAGTGGGTGGGGAAGAGGAGTAGACCCAGCACCCGGCCAGTGGCATGCAAGTACTCTTGAGTGGCAGCTGACAGGCCAATGGCTGATGGAGCGTGCTGTGGGCAGGACTCAGACAACGCAGCCAGTGGATAAGGACAGCTTCTGAGTGACACATCATGGAGCCAACTATTTTAGGAGCATGTGGAATGTTCAGAAAGTGCCACCCCACTGCTCAATTATATATAAGGAAAGATGTTACAGCCATTTAAGTATCCAAAGGCCAACGCTTGCTAGACAAAAGCAAAGTTCTTTCCAGCTCAGCTCCCTTGTAATCTGTACAGTCTACACACCCGAGTTTCAAAGTAAACATCCTAAAATATACTCTTCAGACAATGTACTGCAGTGTAAATAATATTTATGTTTTTGCTTGTAGCATCTGTTGAGGAATATGTCTGAATTAAGGCAGACCTCAAAGCATTTGGCATTTTTATTAGTTTGACTAGCAAAATGTTCATCAGAATAATTAAGGGAAGAATGGAAGAAGGGCTTGTATGTTGGAAGAAGTCCTGAACATGTTTGTATCATACCCCTGAAGAATCCTGTCAGAATTTGCTGGAGGACTCAGTATTAGGGATGAACAGTGCAGTTCTAAGAACACTTTCCTGAGAG
Source organism: Gekko japonicus (assembly GCF_001447785.1). Classification (NCBI taxonomy): domain Eukaryota; kingdom Metazoa; phylum Chordata; class Lepidosauria; order Squamata; family Gekkonidae; genus Gekko; species Gekko japonicus. Next base: position 976,725 of record NW_015159724.1, on the reverse strand, counting down.
TAAGACCCACTGAGTAGACCTGAGTAGCATTCTGAACCAAACTGTTTAGGATTGCTCTCATAGGAGCAAATGGCAACCATTCATTTGGCCATTCATTTGGCATGGGAGAAAGTAAATGGGTGGACTCAGAGTATAGTTTACACTAGGGTGTACATTTGGTTTAACCTGAACAGTGTTTCTTTGGTTTTTCCTAAGCCAAATGCAAATTAGAGAAGCTATTTGACTACCGAATAGATGACTCCAAATAAAAGCCAGATAATTTCAAATGGCGAAACCAAATAGCAGCTGTGGAGAATAGCTGCTGGCCATTTAAACCGAACAGCTGACCAGTGGTTGGCCAGGCTGTTAGGTTTAAATGGCCAGCAGCCATTTCACAGTGGAATTTGCTCCCCTGCTTCGGGGGCGGGGAGCAAAACTGAGCACTGAAATGGCTTGGAGCCATTTCAGCCTAACAGTGGGGTGGGGTGCCCCTCCGCTGTTAGGCAGAAATGCCTTCCTAAACTGGTCAGTTTCACTACCCTCTACTTCCCAGCAGAGGGGAATGAAACTGACTAATTTAAGGGCTCTCATGCAATTTTGCCTAACAGTGGGGCCGGAGCACTCATCCGCTGTCAGGCTGAAATGGCTGGAAGGCATC
>NW_015159724.1:968294-976010 GCF_001447785.1 Gekko japonicus | reverse complement strand
GCTTGTTCAGCCTAACAGAGGGGCTGGGGCAGCCATTTCATTCCTTCTTTTCACTGCCCCCCACTTGGAAGCAGAGGGCAGTGAAATTGAAGGGTTATATGACTGGAAAGCATTTCAGCCTAGCAGCGGGTGGCTCTTTACATGCTTAGTTGAGAGAATGCCTGCAAAGTGAGGCCACATGTTCATCATGAATAAGGACAAATAAGACAGTTTTGAAACATTGTTCTGAGGGAGTTCCTGTTGCTGCAAAACAAAGCAGTTTTGGAGGCACTACTTGCTGGGAGAACCCATCGACGTGCAGTCCTGATGAAGGGATCAATAACCCATTAATATCTAGAGAGCGGGTCGACTGCAGGTCATCCTTTTGTGTTTGCCTCAAGTCTTAAAGACCAGATTTACTTGCTTCATGGACATTTGTTTTTCCAGTTTGGAACAGAGAAGCCGTTTTCCACCCCAGAACAGTGAAGGCACACTTGGGGATGCATTGTTCCCTTCAAGTTCTTAACTTGCCTGTGTAACATATTGTATTGGCTTGAATAGTATATTGAAATAATAAGAGTTGCTTAGGAATTGTAATACTGTGGAGCTTTATTTGGTGTTAAGTTTCATATGATAGGTTTTATACCAGGAGTGGCAATAGGAAATTCAGGGTCACCGGAAGGAGCCTAAATCTCTTTCTTGGATGTTTCAAAAGTGGTCAGGTATCAGTGCAATCCTATTTTTATATCTATCTCTTTTTCTTCAAAATTTTGCTTGGCTATGGTATTATTTTTCTTGCCAGGCCTTCTATGGCAGGATCAGAAATAATTTTTTTGCAAATTCTCTGATTTATGACTGTGTGCCCTGCTCCCCCAATTTGCATTAGAGGCGGGGGGGGGGGAGTCTTCTCAGTACATAATTGCTAAAGAATCCAAAGCTGTGGGGTTTCTTTAGCAATGAGATTTCTCCTATGTAGGTTAAGTAATTTCTTTTTCTTAGCTAATGACTCAATTTAGTTTGGAGCCCTTTGTTTTTCTTTCTAACAGCATCACTTTTTTCTGCCCTTTGTACTTTAATTGAAAGGCATTGATTCACAAAGCACAAACTCCTGCCGTTCTTAGTCAATGCAGTCAAAGTGGGGGGGGGGGCAGGGAACACTTATGTGTAGACATTTGTGTAGAGGTTGTCTTTAACATATGGGCCTACTTTATCCTTGAGTCTGAGACCTAATAACAGTGGATTAGATCAGGTGCTGCTGAGAATGGAGTAAGATTTGCGTCCAGAAACCCCTTAAAGACCAACACGATTTCCAAGGTATAAGTTTTCAAGAGTCAAAGGTCCCTTCATTAGAATGGAATAAATTTGTAGAAGCTGTTTCTTCACCCTACAGTCTTGTGAAGGCCTCTGTCTAGAGCAGGGGGAGCTTCCAGAAATGTAGTTACAAATTTAGGTTTCCTAGGTCTTGCAACATAAGAACAGCTGCGTGTTCATAATATGATGAATGGAACATCAGAAGTGTCAGTCCATGTCCACTCAACACTGTGACTCTGTTCTGAAGCAATACTGGTGTAGTAAGGAAGTGTGATGTGGGCTTGTCCCATGTGGCCCAGGACTTTTATTGTTACATTTGCAGTGCATAGTGTAAAGCATTTCTTGGTATACAAGTAACACTGAACCAAGCACCCCTTTGTATGTGGGGTCCCTCAGGGGGCAATCCTCTCTCCAATGTTGTTTAACATCTACGTGCGCCCCCTCACCTAACTGGTGTGGAGTTTCAGGCTGGGGTGTCAACAGTACACTGATTACACTCAGCTATATCTGTTGATGGGAAGCCAGCTGGGTACTGCCACAGTAAATTTGGCTGAGGGGCTGGGGGCCATGGTGGGATGGTTGAAACAGAGCCATCTGAAACTGAATCCTGCTAAAAAGGAGGTTCTGTGGCTGGGTGGGTGGAATTCAGATTTGGGGTGCCAACCCCTGGCCTTTGATGGTGTGCCACTAATACTGGCACCAACTATCAAGAGCCTTTGTGTGGTTCTGAATGCCTCCCTATCAATGGAGGCCCAGAACACAAATGCTGCCAGGTTGACATTTTTCCAGCTATGCCAGGTCAGGCAGCTGGCTTCCTTTCTGTCTTGCCTCGACCTAGCCACAGTAATCTACACAATGGTCACCTCCAGACTAGACTAGTGTAAGTCACTGTATGCAGGGCTACCCTTGAGACTGACCTGGAAACTCCAACTGGTCCAGAATGCGGCGGTGCAGGTGCTTACTGGAACTTTCAAATGGCCCATATTCAACTTGTGCTGCATGAGCCGCACTGGCTCCTGTTGGAGTACCGGATCAGGTTCAAGGTTCTGGTATTAACCTTTAAGGCTCTAAATGGTTTGGGACCCATGTATCTATTTTTTTAAAAAATATAACCATTTTATTTTATATAACAGACATACAAAGACAAACATACAAAAATACACATATGGGGAATTTTGTTTCCATCATTTGATCTATTTGATGCCCTCATAAGAATCTAAATATATTCATTACTATTTTCACCTTGTAGATTATTCATATACAATGCTCCCTCTAAGCTGTGGAGTCTTGTAAGCAAAAAGTCTACTTTGTGAGCTACTAGCATTAAAGTCGTAAGCGAGTGATAAAGCTACTGCATAAATTAGTTTGCTCTGTAACCATCCTTCCTGAGCTATGACAAAAATGTGTGAGCCAGAAGCTAAAAAACCGTGAGCTAGCTCACACTAACTCAGCTTAGAGGGAACACTGCTCATATACCTTTTGCATATAGTTAAAATATAACTTTTATTTCTTTTCATTTCAGTTAGATGTCTGAGAGTTTTGTATCTTGTACTCTTCTATCCATTTACAAAATCTTGATCATGTGTCTTCAAAATCTTCTTTATTATGTCCTCTCAGGATTAAGGTTAACTTGTCCAACTGTTTCCAATATTTTAGTTATAATTTCTTCTTTTGAGGGGATTTTGTTTTTCCTCCAATACTTAGCATATACTATTCTTGCTGCTGTTACTACACGTATAATAAGATAAAAGTCTTTTTGTTTACAATTTTCTGGTACTATATTCAATAAAAAGAGTTTTGGTGTATATGGTAGCACTTTTCCTATGACATGTTCCTGTGACATGTTCTCCTGTGCCACAGGGTAATGCATTTATTGTGCTTGCAAGTTTTGACAACATTAACTTCTTGGGTAGGTAGTTCCTCTGGCATCTCGTCATATTCCTCTTTGAACATTGCTTTGTGTACAGTTAAGTCATCATTTTCAAACAGTTCAGAATTCTCATAATACAATTCAGGAGAGTAGAAATCTATGCAAAAAATCTTCATTTCTTTCCACACTATGAAGTCCATTTACTAATTTTCCTTTGAGATAGGTCTATCCATCTTTTATAACAAAACAGCCGTGAGCAGTAAAAAGTGTTTCAAATCCTAGTTTTGCCAGTTCACTTATTGATAGGATATCTGTTTTTAAATTAGGAATCAGCAGGACATTCTCAATTTTAAGTTGTGCTTTTGCAGCATTCATTGGTAAAATCAGAGTTCCAACATGATTTGCTTTCACAAAGTTCCCATTGCCCAAATACACTCTGATAGGCCTTTTTAATTCTTGTATTCCAGTAAACAATTCCTCTGACCTAAATAGTGACTGCATAGCTCCAGAGTCTCAAAGTATTTCTCCAATCTGTTCATGATCAAAAATAGAATAGTTTCTATGTTAAAAATTGTGATCAGATTTCCCTTTGGAAACACTGGGCTTGTCTGCCTTAGGTGACAGACACGCTGCTGCTAGATGGGCCTTCCCCCCACAATTGTAACAGGTAATCTGAGCTCTTTTTTTTTTAAGTAGATGGAAGTGGCTTGGCACCCAGCTGAGCACATTCCTTCCTTTATGGCTCTGAAGGTCAGTGGTTGCCAATTTTGGGGTTGACTGAATAGGCTCAAATACTTGACTGAATAATTGACTGAAGCTCAAATACTTTGGCCACCAAATGTAAAAGGAGCACTCACTGGAGAAGACCCTGATGCTGGGAAAGATTGAAGGTCAAAGAAGACGGGGACGGCAAAGGATGAGATGGTTAGACAGTGTCATCGATGCAACGAACATGAAGTTGAGCAAACTTCAGAGGACGGCGGAAGACCGGAAGGCCTGGCGTGATCTGGTCCATGGGGTTGCGAAGAGTTGGACTTGACTGTGCAACTGAGCAACAACGAATAGGCTCCAGCCCTGGAGTACTGCAGACACCATGGTTTAAAAGAAACCTTGTTTAAAAATTGATCCAGTAACATGCAAAAATCTTGGGATAATACTTTCCTATGGGAAACTTTAATAGAAATCTCGTTCACAGCCTGTGCAAAACTTAAATCTCCTTTAATTTCCAGGTATGAAATCACTGGAATGAAACTGGGTGTTATGTATTGGCAAATATAACATGAGTCACCTAATCCAACTCCCATGTTAAGCTTCGAGCCAGCCAAGGCTCCGTTGTACTGAAAAGCTATTGGTCGCTTCTAAACAGCGACCAATCACGGATAAGCTGTTCCCTGAGCGGGAAGACCTCTGATTTGTCTTTATCCTTGCAATCTGATTGGTTGTTATTGTACATAGTGGGAGTGGCTATATTAGCCCGGTTGTTTTAAAAAGGAGCCCAGCTCCAATGTTCTCTGTTCTGGTTTCTAATGCGTTTGAGTGCTTGTTCGTTACTTCTGATTAAAGCTGAATCACTGCTGAAATCACTCTACGAGTCCTTTGTTAGCGCGATCTAACAATTGGCGACGAGGATGGGATGCTAGAGCAGGTAGGCAGCCCTGCAGACACCCACTCTTCGGACTCGGAAGAAAGCGAACAGAGCACAGCAGCCGATCCGGCGGAGGCGCCACCAGCTTCGGTGCCCAAGTCTCCCCTGATGGCTGGAAGCCAGACGTTCGAGTCGTTGGAACCATCGTCTGAGGACTGGGACTCATACCTATCCAGGTTCAAGTTCCACTTAGAGACTCATGACATTACTGACGAGGCCAAGAAGTGAGCTTGCCTACTGAGTTCATGCGGGAAGGACACCTTCGACATCGCAAGGTCGTTGGTGGCCCCAACCGATATCAAGACCGTCACGTTTGTGGACATCACAAAGAAGCTGAAAGCCCACTTCTCACCTCAGCCTTCAGAAATCGCCTGCAGGCATGCGTTCTACAAGAGAAGTCAAGCAGCAAATGAGACCATTGCGGAGTTCGTGGCGGCCCTTCGGAAGGCAGCGAGGCCGTGTAACTTCGCGGATGTTGAGATCGCCCTACGTGACCGGCTAGTATGTGGCCTTCGGGACGAGAGGTTGCAGCAACGGCTTTTCGCAAAGACCACTCTAACCTGGGCCGTGGCTTATGAGGAGGCTGTCGCAGCCGAGGCGGCAGACAAATCCACCAAAGAAGTACGGCAGCGTGCTACGTCAGCCGAGTCGCACATACACTTCCAGCACCAAGAGGAAGAGGGCGTTGATGCGCATGAAGACATCAACGCGGTTCGAGGCAAGCGGACCCAATCGAAGACTCCTGCAAGTAAGCCGTGCTCTGGTTGTGGCGGGAAACATCCACGAGAGTCCTGCTGGGCGCGAGATCTGGAGTGCCGAGCGTGTGGACGGCATGGGCACATTGCAAAGGTCTGCAGGGCCAGCAAGAAGAACCCATCAACCATCAACCGAGATAGACAGCGATCCCCAACTGGCGAGGCACACAGCCAGACAACGGCCACACTGACCAGCTCATTGGTCATCAACCGCACCAGCAGTCCAGGCAAGATTTCAGTAACAGTCCTCCTCGACGGCCGACCCTGCTCCTTCGAGATCGACTCAGGATCATCAGTCACCATCGTTTCTGCTGAGGACTGGCAGCGGCTGTTCCCGAACCGAAGCAAGCGGCAGCTGCAGCAGGCGGACATGCGAGTGTCCGATTTCCAAGGCAAGAGGATTCCATTGGTTGGAAAAGCCACTGTACAAGTTGAGTATGAGGGGAAATGTAAAAGGCTGTCGTTTTTAGTTACTGAGGGGGATCGGGTCAACCTGTTGGGGTTGGATTGGTTTAGCCCACTGGGTATCGGTATTTATGGGGTAAACCAGTTGTCCGACAATAAATGGAGTATGCTCTATGAGAAGTTCCCCGCAGTTTTTGACGACAGGTTGGGGAAGTATAACGGTCCCCCCATATCGTTTGAGTTGGACCCCAATGTGGCGCCCATAAGGCTTAAATCCCATACCTATACGGCCACGGATGGAGAAAGAGCTAGACAAACTAATCGCACAAGGGGTTCTAGAACCAGTACCTCACAGCCGATGGTAGACCCCCATAGTAACGCCGGTCAAACCGGATGGATCTGTTAGGATTTGTGCCGATTACAAGTGCACTATAAACAAAGGACTTCAACAGCACTCTTACCCGGTGCCGGTCATCAGCCATGTCTTGGCGTCCCTGGGGGGCGGCAAAGTCTTTGCAAAGTTGGATTTGGCTCAGGCGTATCAACAACTGCCTGTCACGCCTGCAGCAGCTGAGGCCCAGACTATAGTGACCCATAGGGGAGCCTTTAGGGTTAACCGGCTCCAATTCGGGGTGAATGTGGCCCCTGGGTTATTCCAGAGTCTGATGGAACGTCTGTTAAGCGGGGTACCAGGCACAGTGCCTATTTTGATGATGTCTTAATAGTGGGTACATCTGACCAAGAGTTGCTGGACCGGGTCACTGAGGTCCTTACACGTTTCCAAAACGCTGGTCTAAAGGTAAAGCGCTCCAAATGCACTATGGGAGTTGATAGTGTGGAGTTCCTGGGTTTCCTCATAGACGCGGAAGGGGTTCACCCCACAAATGAAAAAATTGAGGCCATAAAGAGTGCACCTAAGCCTGAATCCAAAAAAGAGCTACAAGCGTTCCTTGGTTTGCTAAATTTTTATCACGCATTTTTGCCGCACAAGGCATCAGTGGCAGCACCCTTGCACGCACTTTTACATAAGGATGCAAAATGGACATGGGGACAAGCCGAGGAAAGGGCTTTCACGGGAGTTAAGGCACTGTTAACATCCAACGCCGTTTTGACTCATTATGATGAGCAAAAGCTCCTAATTTTGGCTGCAGACGCTTCGCCTTTTGGAATAGGCGCCGTTTTGAGCCACCTGATGCCGAATGGACTGCCAAATGGAAGCGAAGCGCCTATCGCTTTCTATTCAAGGTCTCTATCTGCGGCAGAGCGGAACTATGCCCAGATAGACAAAGAAGGTCTGGCATTAGTAGCGGCTGTCAAAAAGTTCCATGATTTTGTTTTTGGCAGGAAATTTGTGTTGGTCACGGACCACAAGCCGCTACTGGGGATTTTCGCGCCCGATAAGCAGCTGCCTAACATCATGTCCCCTAGAATGCTTAGATGGGCGTTGTTTTTGCAGGCATACAATTTTGATCTGGAGCACCGGCCGGGTAAGGCCATAGGGCATGCTGACGCACTCAGCCGCTGTCCCTTACCTAACCAAGGAACCGATCCAGCCCCGGCATGTGAAGTCTTGGCCATAGACAACCTCCCTCAGCCACCAGTCTCTTCTAAAGATGTGGCTGCACACACCACGAAAGATGCTGTGTTGTCCCGTGTTCTCAACTGGGTGTGGAGGGGGTGGCCAGCGGGCAGCCTGGAACCAGAGTTCCAACTGTACAAAGCCCGCCAGGCAGAACTGTCCATTGCAAAAG
>NW_015159724.1:933783-967474 GCF_001447785.1 Gekko japonicus | reverse complement strand
GGGGATAATACAGAGTCACCAGATACTGTCCCAACTACAGAACAAGTCCCTGACCTGGACACAGCAAACCCGGCCGTAAAAGCGCCTGACTCAGGGTTTGCCGACCCACAATCAGAAACCCCGCAAAGCGGACTATCGAGTTCTGTTCCCTTGCGGAGGTCTCAGCGTTCACACAAGGCTCCATCGTATCTCAATGACTATGACTGTAGTAGGATTTACAATGATGTTTAACTGGCAGTATGTCATTTTCAATGTAATATGTTGTCTTAACTTAGGGGGGAGGAATTTTTATGTATTGGCAAATATAACATGAATCACCTAATCCAACTCCCATGTTAAGCTTCGAGCCAGCCAAGGCTCCGTTGTACTGAAAAGCTATTGGTCGCTTCTAAACAGTGACCAATCATGGATAAACTGTTCCCTGAGCGGGAAGACCTCTGATTTGTCTTTATCCTTGCAATCTGATTGGTTGTTATTGTACATAGTGGGAGTGGCTATATTAGCCCGGTTGTTTTAAAAAGGAGCCCAGCTCCAATGTTCTCTGTTCTGGTTTCTAATGCGTTTGAGTGCTTGTTCGTTACTTCTGATTAAAGCTGAATCACTGCTGAAATCACTCTACGAGTCCTTTGTTAGCGCGATCTAACACTGGGGGAGAGAGTGAACGGACGAAAGCAGCTGTTTGTGCTGGTCCATCCAGAGTTGCCCCTGAATCAGTAAGTTGAGAGAAAATATCCTGCGTGGAGCTCACATGCATTTGGAAACATTCAGTCTCTCTGTATTTCAAATTGTCCAAATCATTTTTGAGCATTAATCTAGAAGTCCATCCTTTCTGAATATGAGATCTGAGCAATTCATCGTAAATCTGGTTAGCATTTTCAAAGTTCTGTATTTTAGACAAATAAGATGCAGACAAAGAACTTACTATAATGCCTTGGGCTCAATGGTAGTTCACTTCCCACTTAGTCTTTTCCTCCTCTGATGAGCCGTGGGGGGGGGGCATCCCTCTCCAGATGACCTTCCAGTGATTGGGATCATAAGGCAAACTTCAGATGCACATGCCATTCTGCAAAGTTGCTCCTTGTGAGGGGAACTAGGGGACTTCGTTTGTCTCAAGTCTCGGGCTTGATGCGCTCTCTCTCTCTCTCTCTCTCTCTCCCTCTCTCTCTCCCCTTTTAGGCTCTGTGTCTACAAGCAGGCTGCCTCAAGCAGCTTTTCAGTGCTTCTTTCTTGCAAAAGAATCAAGCCTGTCAGCCAGCACTGGCTCCTGGTGGTGTACCAGATCAGGTTCAAGGTTCTGGTATTGACCTTTAAGGCTCTAAATGGTCTGGGACCCATGTATCTTCAGGACCACCACCACACCTGAAGCTCTGCATATAAGAACTTACTGGTGATCCCCAGACCAAGAGACAGCTGGCTGTCCATCTTCAACCTGGTGGAACTCTCTACTGAACAACATCCGTGCCCTGCAGAACTTAATGCAGTTCTTCAGGGCATGTAAGGCAGAGATGTTCTGCCAGGTGTTTGGTTGAGGACAGCAATGGTTTCTGCCTGTTTTGGCACTCCTATTTCTTGGCTCCCCCCCCCCCCAGGGCAGCAACACAATCTGAAGTTGTCTAGCGCCATCTAATTAGGACAATTGTATTTTTATGGCTATAACTATGAATTTAATCTATGATTGTGTTTTTGTTTTTGTACACTGTCCTGAACCTTGTTTTATGGGGGAGGGCAGTCTATAAATTTAGTTAAATAAATAATAAATAAAGCCTGGTTAAAATATGCTTGCATTTAAAATGGGGGGGAGGGAGTTTACAACAGACTAACATGGCTACCCACCTGAATATAATAGGATAATTAAAAATCAGAATCTAAAATAGAGGCATTTAAGTCTGAATCTGCATCCAAATATTCATAAATCTCTTGTGCTGAAATAAAAGTAGAACCAGATCCATAGTTTGGGGATTTAATCTCAGATCCATTCATGCTCTGTTACAATATTTGGCAGTGATTCATTGTTAGATCTATGTCTAGCTTGATCCCTTTGCTCCGGAGATTAAGCACTAGCAGTACATAGCTCCAAACCATGGAGGGGAGGGAGAGAAAGAGAGGAGTCACAAAAGGGCCAGGTGAAAATAGATTTTTTAAATGTACAATACACATTCAGGCCAAAGGTTTTTCAGCAGTATAACTGAATGATGATTCCGGATTAATACTACAGTGAAACCTAAGCAAGCCCCTTCCTTAACTTCTCTGCTATTTTGTTCAGCTGCTTCAGAAATACCAACACAGGAAAAGCCTTTAAGGGACCTATAAAAGCTAAGGCCACTATCTCAAACACAATTACATAGAGTAAAGTTCTTTTTTTTTAATTCAGTGGAATATACGGCTGCACAACTGGCCTAATGCATCACATAGTTACTGTTTCTAAAGAACACTTACTGATTGCCGTGGAAATGTAATTGTGATCTGAGGCTAGGACAGTACATTACAGGCAGTCTTTGGAACATTTACGATTGGAGTGGCCTTTGCCAAACAGAATAGTTTAGATCTTTGACGTCATACAAGTCTACAAAAATGGGTTTGGGTATAATGCTCTGCTGATTTTTAAAATATTTCTTGGTGCTGTACAGGGCATCTTGCATGAACAATTTTGTTGAGTGTCTTCTATGAATACATTAAAAATAGACAACCTTGGCCACACAGAGTAACAGTGCTAACAAAATCTTAATTGTGTTAGCACTGTTACACTGTGTGGCCATGGTTGTCTATTTTTTTTAATGTATTAGGAACACATTTATGTTAAGGATAGTGAATGACTGGTGGATACTTGGAATGGAATAATCAACCCCCTGAAAGGTTGGGCTTTAAGTGTTGCATGTGTCAGCTGTGGCTCACAGTCTAACATCACAACCCTGAATAGAGTTCAAGTAAATGTACTTATGTTCCTTGTGCCTTATCACATTTAATCATTTTTTGCTTCCAGTTTGGAAACTTCATGCTGGTTGTGGTATAATCCTGTGGTGTAATTAGACATACTGATCTGTTCAGGCCACAGGGAGGCTAATGAGTTATTTTGCAAACAAGAACTTTCTAAATTTTGTGGTAACAATTGAAAACCAAGGAGTCAAACCAAACCTGAATTGAAAATCAGATTGAACCTTTCTTGTTACCAAACCTTTTTTGTTACTGAACCTATGATTTGCCTGTTTATGCTGAATATTAACACAAATATGGCCAGAAATATAGGAGAAGAGTTGGGGGACTTGACCAAAAAGATCACAGAGGATGTTGCAGCACATGTAAACAGTGCAAACCTGGCCTCTCAGGGAAGCATGCCAAGAAGGGAGTCTAGAGACCCAGAACAGAATAGCCTTGAAGAGCAGTAAGAAGTCAATGTAGTAACATAATTATATGGCCTTGTGTAAATTAGAAGCCATCTAACCCTTGCCCAGATTGCCCGAAGTTGCGGGCAGGGGTGTCATCGATATGCTGATGACACCCAGCTATATCTGATGTTGGGTGGCCAGTCGGATTCCACTCCTGATGACCTTCACCGGGCATTACAGGCCGTGGCTGGGTGGCTCAGACTGAGTCGGCTGAAATTAAACCCGGCAAAGACAGAGGTCCTGGGTTTGAGTCGGATCGGTCCGAGGTTAGGGCTCCCTCTCCCGACCTTCGACGGGGCGCCATTGGTGCCAGCGTCGGAGGTTAGGAGTTTGGGTGTGCTCCTGGACTCCTCGCTAACGATGGAGGCCCAGGTAGCAGCCACTGCCAAGTTGGCCTTTTACCATCTTCGGCTGGCGTGGCAGTTGGTCCCTTTCCTCGACCGTGATGACCTAGCCACAGTGATCCATGCGATGGTCACCTTGAGGTTAGACTACTGTAACGCTCTCTACATGGGGCTGCCTTTGTCGCAAATCCGGAAGCTGCAACTAGTGCAGAATGCTGCAGCCAGGCTGTTGACGGGTCTTCCTAGACGAGATCATGTCCGGCCTGTGCTGAAAGCACTGCACTGGTTGCCGATAGCGTACCGGATTCGCTTCAAAGTGCTGGTTCTTACCTTTAAAGCCCTATATGGCCAGGGACCAGCCTACCTAAGGGACCGCCTTTCCCCACATGTTCCCCCAAGGGCACTACGGTCGGGGGATCAAAATCTCCTGGACGTTCCAGGCCTTTGGACCACCAAATTGGCGATGACCAGGGCTAGGGCGTTTTCGGTGGCGGCTCCTATCTGGTGGAATGAGCTCCCATGGGAGATCCGGGCCCTGCGGGACCTAGTACAGTTCCGCAGGGCCTGTAAGACGGAGCTCTTCCACCAGGCTTTCAAATAGGAGCCACCACCATTATTGCTCCACCATCATTGTTCCACGAACGCCCATGATTTCCGCATATTGCTACCATTGGTGCAGGCATCATTGGAGGGAACGGGACGTGTTTAGGGGACGGCAGGGCAGTGGGATTTGCATTGCTGTGGTTGTCTAGCTATGCCACGGAGAACGCCATCTTGGTTTTAAAATCTTAAAATTCTTAACATCTGGAATTGAATAGAGGAGCACTGGAAATGTTTTATGATGTTTGTGTATTAACTGTTCATTGTATTTTAACATTTTATATTGTTTATTGTTATTACTTGGCAGTATGCCCTGTTAGCCGCCCTGAGCCTTCGGGGAGGGCAGGATAGAAATTCAAATAAATAAATAAATAAATTATCAGTGTGTACAATTTGTTGAGGTCCAGGTGCAGAAGCATATGCAAACTGCAAGAGTGTTCAGCTTCACAGAAAGGAAGATATGGTTTAAAGATGGGAGTGTTGGTTGAGGGCCAAAAGATATTCATATGTATGAGAAACCTGTAATCCATTGCAACCTCTAAATATTCAACTATTTTCACCAAATTTTCCAACACAAAAATCCAAACCTTTCCTGATGACACCATCTACATAGCCAGCCATTGGTGTGCAGTATTCTTCTTCCCCTTCCTAAGCCACAGCCTTCAACAAGAAGAACTGACAAGAATACAAGCTGTGCTCCCAGAGGTTGTAAAAACAGCCCTGGAAAAGGCCATGCCTCTCCCCTTATTTTTATTGACAGAAACAAAGGGTTGAAGGCTGGCAATTTTGTTGTGGTTGCCTAGCAACCCTCACAATAGTTACTGAAATCTCCTTAAAGATACAGGTAATAATTGTATTGTTAACCCTCCTTGTATTTTTTCCCCCAGATTTTTCTGCCAATGTGGGGCTTTTCTCGGGTTTGTAGAAAGATCTGTTATATTTGTCCATGGCCCCAATCTCAGAATTTAAGTATCCACGGATAAGCTCATGTTGAGATTTAGATATATTGACAAATGGGGGACTTGCAAGGACTTGTTGGGAGCATCTCATTTCCTCTTTCCCTTTCCTGATAACCCCCATAGACTCCCCTTTCCCTGCTTCTTTCTCTCCTTCTCCCACCAAGCTATCAATCTTTTATCTGTCCCTCCATATTCACCTATATTATTTATTTACATCATTTATCCTGCAAACCTAGGGCTTTTTTCAAGTTTGTGGAAAGATTTGTTTTGTCAGTCTGTGGCCTCAGTCACAGGATTTAAGTCTCCACAGATGGGGCCACATTGAAAGTTAGATCTATTAAAAATAATAATGACATATCAAGATATTAACTGTTTTTAAGGGCCTACTGTAATTACTATTATTTGTGTGGGTTCTATTACATTGTAGTTGTTTAAACAGCTGCTTTAATAGCTAATAGTAAGAAGGGTATCAACACTGTTCAGATAATGTCAATGATAATGGGAGATGTGGGGGGGGAGTGACCAAGCTGTAATGGATTTTGGAGTTAATTTCAAAGGGTGCCTCCCACAGCCTGTAAATATAAACTAAATTAACAAAGTAAATGGTTCAGAAAGAGTAAGGGTGGGTGGCTATTGGCAAAATGCAAACAGGATAAGTTTATAGGAGGAATCAGGAGGAAGAAAGGGAAAGTTTCTTTTCATATTGGAAGTGGGGAAGGATTTTTTGAAGCCTGGTGATTGACATAAAAAGCACATTGAACAGATGAAAGATTTTGAAAGCTGGGAAGCACATCCATAGCTAAGGGCACATTTTAATTCTAGCTGAAATAAGCAATGTAAAAAACACAGGTGGTGGGAGATTTCATTTTTAAAAGGAAATGGATCTCTAGTAGATATGCCTTGTGGCTTAAACCAGCGTAGCTATCATGAGATAATTGTCCCACCCTTGATCTCTTCTTTCTAATCACCATATTCTCGAATATTTTTTTAAAAGGCAGAATGGTGAGTCTCACTGAGGAGAAACTATGAAGAAAAAGGAAACGTGTTTATAAAATGAAACCAAATCAGAACACTTGGGGAAAAAATGCCAGGGGAAGTTATCGGGTTTTTTCTCAAAAAAATTTAAGGCAAGTTTAGTATGAAAGTGGCCTACTACTATATACAGGGACTCAGTAAACAATTTACTTCCCCCCCAAAAAAATTAAATTTAGGTTCATGTATGATTAAGTTGATTTAGTTCAAGCCAATAATGTAATAATTAGTTCAGTACACTTTAACCAACAGCATAAATTTGGGTTCACATGAGACTATTAAAGATAATTTACATTACAATTCTGATTGTATATAAGAATATTTGGATAAGACTACAGTTAACTGTTAGACAAAAGTATTTATACAGTTTTCATGGGAAAACAGAGAGGATCCACCACATGAACATAACTAGGTTGTGTCTTAACATTTCAAGGTGCAACAACATGAAAAAACAGATAAATCTTAAATTTTTTTAAAAAACCACATACATATCATCCTTATGCCAATGGCATAAGAGCCTTGTCTATGGGCTGTTCAGTTTCTTGCGCTGCTTTTGAGCGCTTTAGTTCATTTTTGGAGTGGGCTGTCCGGGAGCGCACTGGTTGTGACACGGTGATGCATTACTTGGATGATTTTTTGTTTGTAGGTTCCCAAGAGTCGGGTCAGTGTGAGTGATTGTTGTCTTCCTTTATGGCACTGGCGGGCGAGTTAGGTGTGCCCCTGGCACATGAAAAAACTGAGGGTCCAGCGCAGGTGCTCACCTTCCTGGGTGTTGAGTTAGATTCCGTGGCACAGGTGTCTCGGCTGCCGGCGGGCAAGCTGGGTGACCTGTACAATCGTATTCAGGGATTCCTGGGTAAGAAAAAGACTACTTTGAGGGAGCTGCAGCAGCTGGCGGATCATTTGAATTTTGCCTGTAAGATTGTGGCTCCTGGTTGGGCTTTTCTGCGCCGATTGTGCGCTGTCATGGCTGGGCTGCGTCTCCCTCATCATAGGATACAGATTACGGCCGGCATCTGACAGGACTTGGAAATGTGGCTGGAGTTCCTGGATAGCTTTAATGGCATCTCTTTTTGGAGGGAAGATCTTCGGGTGGAAGCTGAGCTTCAGGTCCACTCGGATGCGGCCGGATCTGCAGGTTTCGGTGTTTACTTCCGCGGGCAGTGGTGTGCCGAGGAATGGCCAGCATCCTGGGCTTCCAGGGGGTTAACATCGGACTTGACTTTCCTGGAATTTTTTCCTATTCTAGTCACAGTGCACCTATGAGGGTTCACTAACTACACGGTGCATTTTTGGTGCGACAACCTGGTTGGGTGTTGAGTTAGATTCCGTGGCACAGGTGTCTCGGCTGCCGGCGGGCAAGCTGGGTGACCTGTACAATCGTATTCAGGGATTCCTGGGTAAGAAAAAGACTACTTTGAGGGAGCTGCAGCAGCTGGCGGATCATTTGAATTTTGCCTGTAAGATTGTGGCTCCTGGTTGGGCTTTTCTGCGCCGATTGTGCGCTGTCATGGCTGGGCTGCGTCTCCCTCATCATAGGATACAGATTACGGCCGGCATCTGACAGGACTTGGAAATGTGGCTGGAGTTCCTGGCTAGCTTTAATGGCATCTCTTTTTGGAGGGAAGATCTTCGGGTGGAAGCTGAGCTTCAGGTCCACTCGGATGCGGCCGGATCTGCAGGTTTCGGTGTTTACTTCCGCGGGCAGTGGTGTGCCGAGGAATGGCCAGCATCCTGGGCTTCCAGGGGGTTAACATCGGACTTGACTTTCCTGGAATTTTTTCCTATTCTAGTCACAGTGCACCTATGAGGGTTCACTAACTACACGGTGCATTTTTGGTGCGACAACCTGGTGGTTGTGCAGGTTATCAACTCCTTGTCCTCCAAATCCCCAAGGGTTATGCAGCTGGTACAAGCTTTTACGCTTCGTTGCCTCCAGTTTTTAGCCAGGCATGTGCTGGGGGTTGACAATGGAGTGGCTGACACTCTCTCTCGTAAACAGATGGAGAGGTTCCGTCAGCTGTCCCCAGACGCCGATGCTTTTCCGGTGCCAATGCCACCAGGGCTTTGGTTGGCTGGAAGGCGGAAGTGGACAGGGCCATAGGACTAGTCGTAGCACCTAACACCAAGAGGGCTTATGACCAGGTGGTCGCTCAGTTGGCGGAATTTAGACAGGAGGTAGGGTACCCTAACTCGTGGCCTGTTCCCGTGGATCAGGTGTTGCATTTTTGTGTAGCATCCAAAGGTAACGGTTTGGCGGTTCGCTCAAAAAAGGGTCTGTTATCTGCGGTAGCCTATGCCAGCAAGGCTAAGGGGGTGGCTGATCACACCGGCGATTTTAGAATCTGCAAAATGTTAGAAGGATGGTCCCATGAGGCTGGTGCAAGCAGACCGCCGGCAGCCTATTTCCCCTGAGATTCTGCGGGGCTTGCAGGCCAGTTGGGATGGGGTATGTGCTTCTCCTTTTGAGGCCTCCCTGTTTCACGCCGCCACCCTGGTGGCCTTCTTTGGCACCTTTTGGATCAGTGAATTAGTGGCCCAATCAAAAACAGATACATCGGGAATAGCCCTGCAGGTGCAGGATGTGCAGCTAGGTGCAGTTCGAGCCTTAATTACGTTGCAGCGTTCAAAGACAGACCAGCGCTGGCGCGGTTCAGTGGTGGAGCTGGGGGCTTGTGCTGAGAAGCAGCTATGCCCAGTGGCCGCCCTAGCTTCCTACTTAGCAGTTTGGGGCATGCACGATGGTTTGCTGTTTCATCACCAGGATGGCACGTCCTTGACAAGGCACCAGTTTTGGTCACTGCCAGAGCTTTAGCTAGCCTAGATCTCGCCGGGAGATGTTTTTGTACTCTCCTTCCACATCGGTGCTGCTTCCACAGCAGCGGCTATGGGATACCCGGCCCAAGATATTCAGAGGCTGGGTAGGTGGCGCCCGGGGGTTTATAAAGCTTATGTACGCCCACTGGTGGGGCAGTGACGGGCCTTTCCGGTAATGGCATTGGGTCTAGTTGCATTGGTTAACTGTGTTTTTTGTTTCAGGTTTGGTTGCCCAGCAGGAAAGGAAGACAGTGGGCCCAGTTTTGTTTTTTGGGTGGCTCACCGCGCCAGACGGACCCCGATCGGTACACAGCTGGGCCTTAGCCAGTGGGCCACAGTGGAATGGCGGGGCCAGCAGGGTTTGCAGTGGCCAGGCCTTCTGCAACTGTTGTTTCAAGGGAAGGTTGGCCCACTGCCTACGATTCTGGTTATACATTTGGGGGAAAACGATTTAGGTTTAGTAAAAGGAAAGGCATTAATAATTCAGGCACATGCAGATTTTCAGTTGATCCGTAGGCAGTGGCCGGAGACCCTCATTATTTGGTCAGCCATTGTGCCTAGGAGGGTTTGGCGGGGAGCCATAGACCTGGCCATAGACAAGGCTCGCCGGAAGGCAAACAGAGAGTTGCAAAGGATTCTGGAGGGCGGCCTTGGTATTTTTCTACCGCACCCGAATATACATGCCGGCCGGGCTGACCTGTACAGAGATGATGGAATCCACCTGTCTGACTTGGGCATGGACGTCTTTCTGTGTGACTTACGGCAAGGGCTGTGGGGGACATTGGGCCTCTCGATGGGCGCTAAGGCCTAAGCTGGGCCTTGGCCTTGGCGTTGGCAGGGTTCTAGGCGGTATATAGGTTGCAGTGCGGTGAGCACCAGCTGACACCCGCTTATTTGGGTTGAAGGGGTTTTGTGAGTACAGCCTTTGTGCCTTGCAGCACGGGGTGGGAAAAGTAGACTGCCTTTTGGACCACCCCATGGTCCTCCCTTTGAACCTAGCGGCTCGGGGGTTGGGCTAAGGGGTTGTCCTGCAATGGCTAGCCGGCTGGGTGGGAGCCATTGCTGATGGCTCCTACCTGGGGCAGGGTGGCTCGCCCTATTTAAGGAGTTAAGAGAGGGGTCTTTGACCTCTGGTCTTGACCATACTGCAGAACTGTTTGCCCTTGCCGTTGGTTTCCAGTTAAGGTTGTCAGTTAATAAAGTGGCCCAATATTTAAATCCATCATTTGTGTCTGCCTCATTATTTCCAGCTTGGGTGGCAATCATCCCTCCACCTGGGTTAGATGCGGGCAGTTAGGACAGCTATGACAGCCTTTCATCCTAGACAAAGGGGTCAAGCAGGGATGCTTACTTGTGCCCCTGTTGTTCAATTTATATATTAATGACCTCAGTCCCTGTCTCCTGAAGGAAGCATGTCATCTTCCACATTTATCCAAGCACGAAGTTCCAATCCTTCTATTTGCTGATGACACAGTGATAATGTCTAGATCAATAGTGGTCCTTTGCAAGCTGATATTTTTTTTTAGCTTTACTGTAATCATGAGGGCTTGTCTATCAATGTGGGAAAATCCAAGGTCATAGTATTCACCAAAAGGAAAAGGGGGGAAATCTTCAAATGGGACATAGCAGGCCAGCCTATGGAACAGGTCAATCAATTTAAATATCTGGGAATCCTCTTTGAAGCAGCTCTTACATGGAAGTTACACTTGGATCTAGCAAGGAACACAGCCTTGGGAGTAGGGAGGACAACTGTAAAAACTTCTACTCATCAGGAGCTGAATTTGTTCCCTCAGCCTTAATGGTATTTAAGGCTAAGATTCTAAACCAATTCCTGTACAGTGCGAAAATTTGGATTCAGGCTGCTTCTGAAAAAATGGATTCCATCCAGTATGACTTTTTCCAACACTTATTGACTACTCCTAGATGTGTCTCAGGCATAGCACTGAAAGTGGAACTAGGCAAATTATCGATGGAAGTTAGGGCTTGGATTAAAGTATTTCTCTTCAAAGTACCCAATGAGTGCTCATAAATGGCTCTGCATCTACATGGAGGGAAGTCTTGAGTGCCACAGGGCTTGGTCCTAGGCCCGGTGTTGTTAAAAGTTTTTATAAATGATCTGGAGGAATAGAGGGGATGTTTATCAAATTTGCAGATGACACGAAGCTGGGTGGGATTGCTAATTCTGAAGAAGACAGAGTCAGGATTCAAAATGATCTAGATAGGCTGGAATAGTGGGCTGAGAAACAAAATGAATTTCAATAGAGAGAAGTGCAAAGTCTTACACTTAGGTACAAAAAAATCAAAGGCACAGATATAGAATGGGAGGGACTTGGCTTGATAGCAGCACATGTGAAAGGGATCTAGGTGTTCTGGTTGATCACAAGCTAAACATGAGCCTGCAGTGCGATGTGGCTGTCAAGAAAGCTAATGCAATCTTGGATGCATTAACAGAAGCATTGTATCCAGATCACGGGAGGTGGTAGTTCCGCTCTTTTCTGCTATGGTCAGGCCTCACCTGGAGTACTGTGTCCAGTTTTAGGCACCACATTTTAGGAAGGATGTTGACAAGCTCAAGCGTGTCCAGAAGAGGGCAACCAGGATGGTGAGAGGGTTGGAATCCAAGTCTTAGGGTATGTTTAGCCTGGGAAAGAGAAGGCTTAGAGGGGACATGATTGCAGTCTTCAAGTATTTGAAGGGCTGTCATGTAGAAGATGGAGCAGATCTATTCTTTCTTGCTCCGGATTGCAAGACTAGATCTAATGGGTGGAAATTACAAGGGAGTCGTTACCGGCTAAATATCAGAAAAAACTTCCTAACTGTAAGAGTGGTTGAGCAGTGGAACAGTCTGCCTCGGGAGGTGGTGGATGCTCCTTCGCTGGACGTTTTCAAGTGGAGGCTGGACGACCATCTTTCAGGTATGTTTTAGGGCTTTCTTTCGGCTATGCTCCTGCAGGGTGTAGGTGGTTGGACTAGATGACCTGCAAGGTCCCTTCCAACTCTAACATTCTATGACTCTATGATTCTATAAGTAAAGGTTTTAAAATTTGAGGGAGGAATCCTTATCGGCAACATGTGACTTTGACAGTGTGAATGCATGCTGAGTTGGCAAATTGGGTTAGTCTTTGTCATGTGTTAGGATTCATAATATCCATTGCAATACATCATTAGTACCTTCTGTTTTAGCAGGGATATGGTGTGACTTCCAGTCTGATGCTGTGATCTGGGAATCTGACAGTGGGCACATCATTACATGTCATTGGTGGTCCTAATGAGCTTTCTTCCCAGGTTTAATAGTGCATTTGTCCTGAAGGGACGGTTCAGTGAGTTACCAGGGCCTAGATGAGTGGTGTTGGTTACGACAGGCTTTGGGAGGTGCCGACTGGGATGTAGCAGTGCAGCCACAGCAATAGGAAAAGAGGCAGATGGCTTCCAGGGAGGTTCCAGTGGGGGCAAGGGTTAATTAGGACCCATCAGAGGATCAGCACGGCTTGGGAGGCCAGACGGCTGTTCTGCTCATGCACTTGGGGAGAATGAAACTACTTCTAGACCTGGCAGCCCAGCCTTACTTACATTTAGGTAAATAGGTGCCACTGGAGCCATCTTCACATTATGGCGAGTGAGCATACAGCCTGCATGTATGTGCATACATCGGATGGTAAGAAGGAGCTAATGCACATTTCTGTATGCTTGTCCTGTTCTTTAGGATAGGAACCCAGTTTCTATCAAGAAATGATAGTACTGTGCACTCTTCAGGATAAGGTTTTTTTAGAATAAATAAATAAAAAATACCAAACAAACAAAATTAAATTATACAGGTTTTTAAAGTGACACCACATTGTAAATTGGCAATATCACATTTTTAAAGTCGAACTCACCGGTTGGCTAGGATGGTTCTTAGTGGCTATTAAAGAGCTGGATGAATTGAATCCTAGAAGTATTTCAAATGCCTTATTGGGGCGGTCCCTTGATTTTCAAAACAATGGATGCCTCCCTGTTTAGGTCTGCTTGCAGTCATTGGAAAGTTCTTTAAGAACGCCAAGGCACTAAGTGAATTGATCCAGATCTCCTCTAGTGTTGTTTCCACAGATGACAATCCAGGAGATCTGGGACTCGATCAGAGACACTCTCTTCTGATATAAACTTTAGCCAGTGACAATTCTAGGCCTCAGTTCCTATCTTTCAGGGTGCTGGGTTGCCAGAAGATCCGAAGGTAAAAAGTCTTGTCTGTTTAATAGAGACCTAATGCATGGAAATGCACAGCTGTGGTTTTCATAGCATGGAGGTAAATAGCATCACTAGATAATTGGATAATTAAGATCCCTTTAAAGGGATCCCTTTAAAGGCTTCCTTTGCTACCCAGGAGTGTAAATAAGTTAATTCATTTGATCAGTGTAAACATAAGCCCTATGAACATTGGGCAGTGCTTTGCACATCACAATGACTGTGCAAATGCGAACACTGCTGTGTAAATGTAGTGGAATTACTAAAGCATTCTATGAAGGTATTGGGGAAAGGGAGCTCTAGAGGACCAGAGGCAACCCATTTATCTGGCAGTGAAATAAGGGTCCGTTCTTGCAACCTGGGGTGTTGCTGCACTTCAAGTTATTAAAACGGTTACTGCTTTAGGCATGCGGATGGAACTCCACTGATCAGGCACCTCATTGTGGTGGTTAGCGCTCGGGTTTTGGGCAAGTTGGGGCCTTTACTGGGGTGAAGTTTGGAACTCACTCTTCTTGGTTCAGTGCCGCTTCCGCTGCTGCCGCCCTAGGCTATGTGTCCTTTGCCATGTGGTAGTGTTAGTGGGACCTTGTTCAGATCAGCACTTCATCCGGTCACTGCACTCCATTTTGGGGGGTGGCATTGTGGATCAGTGAGTCAGTGGCGGGCTTTTGCCTAGCATTCGAAGAATGGAATTGCAAAATTTAAAGTTATTAATGAGGTTTTCTATCAGGTGCTGCTGGCCACAGGGCGAGACAAAAAGTCAATGTCTGCGGCCACAGCATGGTCTTTTGGGCCACCCACTGGGCCAGGAGGACACCTTGGCTGTGAAGGCCCTTGTGCTATGAGCTGAGGCAGACCTTGCGATGAGAAGAACAAGATGGCCCAGAGTCCGGATAGTCTGGCCAGCAAGGCCCTTGTGTGACAAGCTGAGGCTGACCTTGCGATGAGAAGAGCAAGGTGGCTCAGAGTGCAGATACTTGTTGGCTATTCTGACTCGCCATGAAGGGCAAGGCCCTGGTGTTGCAAGCGGAGGCTGACCTTGCGATGATAAAAGCAAGATGGCCCTGAGGGCAGATAGTCTGGCCAGCAAGGCCCTTGTGTGACAAGCTGAGGCTGAACTTGCGATGATAAGAGCAAGGTGGCTCAGAGTGCAGATACTTGTTGGCTATTCTGACTCGCCATGAAGGGCAAGGCCCTGGTGTTTCAAGCGGAGGCTGACCTTGTGATGATAAGAGCAAGGTGGCCCAGTAGTGCAGAAGTCTGGCCAGCAAGGCCCTTGTGTGACAAGCTGAGGCTGAACTTGCGATGATAAGAGCAAGGTGGCTCAGAGTGCAGATACTTGTTGGCTATTCTGACTCGCCATGAAGGGCAAGGCCCTGGTGTTTCAAGCGGAGGCTGACCTTGTGATGATAAGAGCAAGGTGGCCCAGTAGTGCAGATAGTGGGGTCAGTTATTCTGCTCTGCCAGGTATGGCACAATGTGGAGACCCCTGCTGGGTGGAAAGCGACTCGCCAGATGAGGAAGGCCATGGAGGGTGGTTGAGTTCCAGGACCTGTATAGGGATGATGGGGTGCACCAATCAAACAAGGGCAATGGGGTATTTTTGCAGGACTTGCGGCAAGGGATTAGGTCAGCCTTGGGCTTTTAGTGGGGAGCAAAGACCAAAGCAGAGGCTTGGTCTTGGCTGTGGCAGGTTGGTGCGGGCAAGAAACAGGAACTGGTGAGCACCTTACGGCATTTTCCCCATTAGGGAACAGGGGGTCATCAGGAACTGCCTTTGGATTTCTAAGGTCCAGGGTGGGGAATGGTGATCACCTCTGGGAACCTCTTAGGGTATGCTCCTCTCTGCAAGTCGGAAGGCTTCAGGGGTAGGCGCTCCTAGGTGGCAACCAGTTTGCTGGGCTGCCGGTCATGAGCCAGACCGATGGCTCAAAACCAGAGCCGGGTGACCCACCCAAGAAAAGGGCAAGGAGGTTAGTCAGGGGAGTGACACCTGCCTTGCCTGTTCCGTGCTCGCTTAGCTGGTTCCTTGCTGCAATGTTATGTTCAATAGTTAATAAAGTGGCCCTTGTTTACTTGCAAAAAACTGTTGTCTGTCTCATTATTCCGACTGGGAGGCAATGGTTCTACCTGACAGAACCGCTCCAGAATGGAACTCAAATTCAAACTGACTCTCCCCTCAGCACACAGCTGATCATCTGTTCCCCTCAGCAAGCACTGGCCAATCAAAGAAGAGGAGCAGCTTGTCACTCAACTTCTCCATTCTAGGGGAAAAATTAATTCTTTTCCTCCTGTCTCACTGATTTAGCTGCACTCAGAAAGCTGCCTTTAAAATACAGTCCATCGCAACAAACTTTGTGGTAGAGGGTAAAAAGAGGCTAAAGAGGTATAAATAATTTTGGATTACTTTTGCAGCTTTTCAAAAATTATTCTACACAACAGTAAGCTACATTACAGTACTGTGAACTATTTATTGACCTTGCATGTAATTTTTTCCTCAGTGAAAAAGCCTTCAGGTAAATTACAGAGATTTAATTTTTTAAACAATAATTATCATTACTTTCAATGTACCAGTGAATGAAATGTAAAAAGAGGATCACATATATCATATATCCAGTTCAGTTTTAAGAAGTACCACATTCCTACAATCGATAACATTTACCACTCATTATGCGGTGGCTCAAGTGGTTAAGACGCTGAACTGCAGGCTGTGGAAGGTCAGTAGTTCAGCAGTTCGAGACCCGGGTGCCGCATGATGGAGTGAGCTCCCATCTCTAGTTCCAGCTCCTGCCAACCTAGCAGTTTGAAAGCAAGAAATTGCAAGTAGATAAATAGGTACCACTTCGGTGGGAAGGTAACAGCGTTCCGTGCGCCTTGGTGTTTATTCATGCCGGCCACATGACCACGGAAACATCTTCGGACAGCGCTGGCTCTTCGGCTTTGAAACAGAGATGAGCACCGCAACCCTAGAGTCGGATTCGACTGGCTTTCGAGCAAGGGAACCTTTACCTTTATGCAGTCATAACTTTGTACCTGCTGTCTGATTTAATTTTTTTCTCTTATAATCTTTTGTTCAGATATATCTCAAAAAAAATGTCTTTTAGTCGCTCATTGTTTGTTTCTATTCTAGTACAAAATAAACGAATACCATGTTTCCATAAATGTTTCCTGCACCTTACTTACCCACTCCCAGATTTTCTTATATGGTTCTCTCTTGAAGGTTGAAATGTTAAACAAGACTATTAGGGAGTTATCAGTCTGCTCCTAAGTCAATGTGGCATGGTGGCTAGAGTGAAAGCTTGGGATTGGAGAGATGGGGATTTATTTCTTTGCTCAGCAATGAAATTCACCAGAGCCATCTCTCAGCCTAACCTTTTGTTAGATTGTTAGGAGCAAAAGAGAGCAGCGTGCATGTGTGTACACCTAGAGAGAGACACACACAGTGATAAAGACAGACAGACAGAGAAAAGTATGTCTTTGTGGAAATAGGCCACACTGAGTTCAATGGAAGTGTGTAGGATTGTTTTTGTTTTAATTTATTTAAACACCTTTAGGCGGCTTTTCTCCCTGGAAAGACACAAAGAACTCATATAAAAGAAAAAAGTTCCACATTCCAAAATAATTTATGCAAATAGACAAACAAAGTTAAGCACAAACATATCTGAGCATGCCTGGGTCCACCAAGCTGAGTGTTCTGTTCTTGGTGGGTTTTGTTTGTTTGTTTGATTTCTTTTAGACAGAGGAGCAGCTATGTCCAGTCAAAATCTCTGACCTTAATACAAAGAAGTGAATCCAAAGAGAAAAATTCTGGTGCTTCAGCCTGGGAAATTTTTCCAGGTAGACAGTTGGTTGAATCTTTCTTTTGTGTTTTGCTTTTGAGTGAATTCCGTGGAAGTACTTGCTCCATCAGTGATAAATTTCATTCCAATCCCAGCTTCTTTTTTTCTCTTCTTAACACAGGAATAAGTTTCCTTGGTTTGCAACTGAGATGTGGCTAATAGGTTTTCTTTTTCTTCACTCTGCACATGCTCTTAACTGCAATCTTGAAGGCAAAGCAAAGGTTACACCTGTAGTATTTCTATCTTGCTAGTTTACACAGCACTAGTCTTGAGGCTTGGATGAAATTCAGCACACACACACACCCCAATTTAGGGAGCAACAACTGGGTTTGCTTTGGTTTGGAGATCTGCAGAACCCCCCTTTTCATTATGAATTCATGACAAGGAAAGAGTATTTATGTCAGGAGATGTCACAACTGATAGTGAATTATGAACAAGAGTACATGAAAAATAACAGTGATTTTCCAAATAACTATAGTCAAACACTCTTGCGCAGCAGAAAATATATCACTCCTCATCAGAAGAAAAATATCTATGGCCCTGGTCACACGGAGCATTAGGCATGTTAGAGAGATGGAAGATAGGCGGATTTTCCGGGCGCGATCTCACCGCCACATCTGGGAAGCATAGAGCTCCCGTGGCTCACCCGAGGCTTCACTCCGAAGATGCGCTGTAAAAAACTAGTACCTCCGAGGTACTAGTTTCCAGAAACCGCAGGGCAAGGGCGGACGTCAGATCACATTTCCGGTGTTAGCTCATGGCATCCGGCGCTTGCCCATGTCCCGTCGCGAAAAGGGGTTTTTTTTGTCAAGTCTCCACGGGTGCGCACAAGCACCCAACGGCGCATGCGAACACTTGGGTTAAAAAACAACACAACCCCCGTGGCGCCACTTCTTTGCCGCGCCGCAGGAGTGAGGTATGATCAGCACCCCCCCCCAACCACGGGACATCGGCGGGACGTTTGATCTGGCTGCCGCGCGGTAGTTTGCTCCGGGGCAAACAGCCACGCCTCCCCCCCCCCGTGATATACGGCCCGTGTGACCAGGGCCTATGTCTATTAATTTGGAGTCATAGAAAACATTCATAAGCTAATTTTGCAGAAGAAAACAATATATAAGGTCTCAAATGGTTTATCTTATTCATTAGAAGGTAATCATTCCTAGGGCCAAATAGAAGACAATTTAATGACATGGGAAGAGTGAAAAGTCAAATATGCCCTTGCAAAAAAAATAAATCAATCAATTATGCCCTCTGATGAGCACTGGGAGGTGTGGTTACTCTTATTTAACAGATGTTCCGTAGAAGGTTTATTACTAAATTGGAAGCCGTCTGAAACGGATAAATTTTATTTTAGAGAATCAAGAAAGTACATGGTAAGAAGACACCTGGATCTTGTTGATCCAACCCCTGCTCCAAGATAGCAGGTGTTTCTGCTTCTGAGGCTACAGATCCTAGAATGCATTATTTAGAAGCTGAATTCCATTATATGGCATTAGACCATTGCTCCATCTTACTGTGAATGTCTTTATCGATATTTGCTATGTGACTTAATGGCCAAATGATACCATTATGGTGTAGCAGCCGCTCCTTTTCATATTGCTCAGATAACACATGAAGCCCAGTCAATATGGAAGGAGGCCTTACTGAGCTAAGGCTAGTAGCAAATCTGTGACAAGGCATAGGAAGGAGACCATGTAGGTGCCTCCTACATAGCCGGGGGCTTTTGACATTACTTCGGAAAGCAGCTACTGCTCAGATTCTCTCACAACACAAAGGTAGCATGAGGAGCCAGCCACCATTTGGGTTAGGTTGCAGCCAGTGTATCGATCTGCTCTGAGTCTGGCTCAAGAGTTAATATTGCTTAGCTCTTCTCTTTAAAAATTCTTACTTTCTTTAGCAAGAGTTAACAATCGTTGTCACCACTTCAGAGATCTGGAGCCCAGTGACCAGTGTATCTGTTCCTTTTCCATTTATCACTCTCTCTGCAGGTGGTCTGTAATATGTTATTCATGAATTCACAGTCTAAACTGCAGAACTCAAAAAAATCAATTTCTTTAGAAAATGCATGAGGGATGCATTCTCTCTCTCTCTCTCTCTCTCTCTCTCTCTCTCTCTCTCTCTCTCTCTCTCTCTCTCAAAAAGAACAAAAGTTCTGGTATTCAGTTTGTATATTTGCTACTTCTTCTTTCCAGGACTTCTGCACCAACTACCCAGCGTCTCCTTTTCTTTCATTATGGCAGGAGACAAGGCCCTGCAGTGAATCACCTTCCCGTTTCCACTTCAACAGATTTGTTAATCACATCTGCCTCCTGTTTGGCTCTTCTTCCCCTTGGGATCATCCATGCAGCCAAGTAAGTGAATTGCTCTTTAAGAAATTTACCTGTTTTTGCTCTGAATTTATGTGGGAGGGTATTTAGCACTTTAGTTTGTGCCTTGAATAAAGGAACAGGGGACATTGCTGGGCATACATAAAGTTATCAGCAGGCAAATTAATGCATATCCAATACCCATGTATATCTGTCCTTAATGTATGTTCACCAGGCCGGGCTACTTTCCTGCAGGTATTGCAGACTTGCCATATACTACAGACCAGTAACCCAGAGAGAAAATGTAGGTATACTTGAGGTTTCTCTGTGTCCAGTGGACCTTCTGACTCTCTCTTTTTGCGTAACAACCCTGACATGCCACGTTTGCAAACTTCCATTGAAATGCCCTTGAGTTTCATGAGGGTACTTGAGGGCTTAAAGGTTTTTCAAGTGAGTACTTTAAAAAAAAAAAAGCATAAGGCATCACCCAATGTGTGAAGCAAACAGCACATATCCTAGATGGTGGCCCTTGTTTCTTACTGGAATCAGGGTAGATAGCCCCAGTCTGTGGGTAGTCCCCAAATAGTATAAAGTTCAAATAACTTCCTTGGAGAAAAGGGAGAGATAAAATGGTACACATTAATTGTATTGGTAGATAGAATTATATTATATAATCATCCTTGTTATAAAGGAGTGAAAAGCAAAACCAAATAGGTGCTTGGACCCCTTGGTAAATTTCCACTATAAGGAGGGATGGTGATTTTCACTGACTCCTCCTTACACTGCAGACCTCCCCCAAATCACCCCTAATATTGTTCATATCCCTGCCCTCAAAGCACCATTTTGGGCTGCAACAGCAGTGGGAGGGGCGTAAGGAGAAGAGTGTTGTGGGCTAGCCTGAACAGCTGGAGTCCAGTGTGGCTGAAGACTCCTCAGGAGTCAAGGAGCCATATGCAGACAGCTCTGAACCAGCTAAAGTAAGTGCATTAGAAATACAGGAGCCTCAAGATTCATTGCTGCAGCTGACTTTGACCCACCCATGCGTAGCCCTGAAGTAGACAGTGAAGCACAGCTGCAGGAAAGTAGCCCACCATCCCCTCCCCCGTTAATTGAACAATGAAGGGGAAAGCTCTGGCAAGACTTAAGGACACGCAGACAGACTGCTCGCCTCTTGGCTCGGTGCCAGCTGATCAATGATAGCAGTTCTGAGTAAGTGCAGGAGCATCTCTGAGCGGATAGCTGTAAATCAGGCTTGTTAACGAATGCCTATATAAATCAGACCTTTGTTGTTGTTCAGTCACACAGTCGAGTCCGACTCTTCGTGACCCCATGGACAAGATCTCGGCAGGCCCTCCTGTTTTCCGCCGTCCTCTGAAGTTGGCTCAATTTCATGTTCGTTGCATCGATGACACTGTCTAACCATCTCATCCTTTGCCGTCCCCATCTTCTTTGACCTTCAATCTTTCCCAGCATTCTCCAGTAAGTGCTCCCTTCTCATTTGATGGCCAAAGTATTTGAGCTTCAGCTTCAGCATCTGGCCTTCCCGGGAACAGTCAGGGTTGATTTCTTTTAGGATTGACTGATTTGATCTTCTTGCAGTCCAAGGGACTCTCAAGAGTCTTCTCCAGCACCGTAGTTCAAAAGAATCTATTCTTCGGCACTCGGCCTTCCTTATAGTCCACCTCTCGCAGCCATACATGACTACTGGGAATACCATTGCTTTGACCACGCAGACTTTTGTTGGCAGGGTGATGTCTCTACTTTTTATCATGCTGTTTAGGTTCACCATCGCTTTCCTCCCAAGGAGCAGGCGTCTTTTAATTTCATGGCTGCTGTCACAGGCTGCGGAGATCTGGGATCCCAGGAACATGAAGTCTGTCACTACTTCCACGCCTTCCCCTTCTATTTGCCAAGGAGTGATGGGGCCGGATGCCATGATCTTAGTTTTTTTTATGTTGAGCTTCAAGCCAACTTTTGCGCTCTTGTCTTTTATCCTGAGCAAGAGGCTCTTTAGGTCCTCTTCACTTTCTGCCATTAGGTATCATCTGCATATCTGAGG
This sequence comes from Gekko japonicus, assembly GCF_001447785.1. Classification (NCBI taxonomy): domain Eukaryota; kingdom Metazoa; phylum Chordata; class Lepidosauria; order Squamata; family Gekkonidae; genus Gekko; species Gekko japonicus. The sequence continues at coordinate 945,914 of NW_015159724.1, read as the reverse complement.
TTGTTGATCTTTTCCCCAGCAATCTTAAATCCCGCTTGTGATTCATCCAGGCCAGCATTTCGCATGATGTACTCTGCATATATATTAAATAAGCAAGGTGACAATATACATCCTTGTCGTACTCCTTTTCCTATGCTGAACCAATCAGTTGTTCCGTATCCGGTTCTAACTGTCGCTTCTTGGCCCTTATACAGGTTTCTCAAGAGACATGTGAGGTGGTCTGGTACTCCCATCTCTTTAAGGACCTGCCATAGTTTGTTGTGATCCACACAGTCAAAAGCTTTAGCATAGTCAATGAAGCAGAAGTAGATATTTTTCTGGTACTCTCTTGCTTTCTCCATAATCCAGCGAATGTTGGCAATTTGATCTCTAGTTCCTCTACCTCTTCGAAACCCCGCTTGTACTTCTGGTAGTTCTCTATCCACGTACTGTTGAAGCCTAGCTTGTAGGATCTTGAGCATGACCTTGCTAGCGTGTGATATGAGTGCAATTGTGCGATAGTTTGAACATTCCTTGGCGTTGCCCTTCTTTGGGATTGGAATGTATACTGATCTTTTCCAATCCTGTGGCCACTGTTGCGTTTTCCAAATTTGCTGGCAAATGGAGTGCAGCACTTTAACAGCATCATCTTCTAAGACTTTGAATAGTTCAGCTGGAATACCATCACCTCCACTAGCTTTGTTGTTAGTAATGCTTTCTAAGGCCCATTTAACTTCACATTCCAGGATGTCTGGCTCAAGGTCAGTGATTATACCGTCGTGTTTGTCAAGGACATTGAGGTCTTTCTTGTATAGTTCTTCTGTGTATTCTTGCCATCTTTTCCTAATCTCTTCTGCTTCTGTTAGGTCCCTACCGTTTTTGTCCTTTATCATGGCCATCTTTGCATGGAACGCTCCCTTGATTTCTCCAATTTTCTTGAAGAGATCTCTAGTCCTTCCCATTCTATTGTTTTCTTCTATTACTTTGCACTGTTCATTCAGGAAGGCCTCCTTATCTCTCCTTGCTGTTCTCTGGAAATCTGCATTCAGTTGGGTGGATCTACATTCTTACCTATGTGGATGACTTAATTGCTTGTTATGAAAATGAGGAAGATTGTAATAAAATAGTCTGATACCTAAATGAAGAAGTGGAAGTAAAGGAACTGGGAAACATCAGTTACTTTCTCAGAATACAAATAGAATGAGAGGAAGATGGAAGTTATCTCCTCAACCCAAAACAGAAAATCCTAGAATTCCTGGACTATATGCAAATGAGAGAATCCAAACTAGTAGGCATTCCTATGGAGGCAAACTACCCGAAACAACAAGGGAATGAAGAACTTTTAACCAACAACAAACAATACAGGGAAGCTGCTTCTCTTAGTTGACTTTCCGATCAGCTCCCCAAGATGGTGCCGAGGCAGCTGCTCTGACTTCTAACGCTATGCAAATTATCTGCTAATTTTACTATCTTATTTTAATTTATTGCTCAGTTTTTATGTAGCATAATTGCTTTTTTAAACAGTGGCTTGCTGCAGCTTGTTTTAAGTTTCTTTTTTTTTTTTGTATTGTTGTAATAAGGATGCGTGGAGGAGTTTTAGCCTTGGGAAGTTTTCCTTTGAGAGCCTTCATCCCTTTCTGTGTGCCAGCTACTTCTGTTCTTAAGTGCAACTACTACAGCATATTTTATGAACTGTGAGCTCCTATTGCAATTTTCTAGTCCTCTGCTGTCCTTCTTATATGACAATATAGCAGCAAACTTACCTTGAACCAACTGGAGAAGCTCCTAAAGCGGGGGAGAGAGACGGAGGCTGATTCTCCACCGGCCATTAAGCAAGCCAAGTTAGAAGACTATTTTTTGTCCTCTCATGATGCACTCTCCCCAATTTCAACTTTGAATCGCTTTGCTCCTTTGGCGGAGACAATACATGGAAACAATTGGAAGACTGCTGTACATAAGTACACTTACATGGCCTGGCATCAAAGCAGCTATGTGCAAACTATGAAGAAAAACAGAGTCACCAAGTTAAAAAAGATTGGAATTCAGTAAAAAGACTTGCCAGGTATATTCATGGGACTCCTCATCTTAAACTGAAATCACAAGCAAATGACAATCCCAAACTAATGGGATACATGGATGCAGACTGGGCAGGAGATACTAGGGACATGAAGTCAACCGGCAGACATTTATTTTTGTATAGAAATGGAGCAATCAGCTGGATCAGTGGAGGCGGAGGCGGAGGAGTGTATAGAAATGGAGCAATCAGCTGGATCAGTGGAGGAGGAGGAGGAGGAGGAGGAGGAGGAGGAGGAGGAGGAGAGCTTGGATTTATACCCCACCCTTCGCTACCCGAAGGAGTCTCAGAGCAGCTTACAATCCCTTCCCCTTCCCACAACAGACACCCTGTGAGGTAGGTGGGGCTGAGAGAGCCCTCTTGAGAAATGTCCTTGAGAGAACAGCTCTGAAAGAATTTATGACTGACCCAAGGTCACACTAGCAGGTGCATGTGGAGGAGCGGAGAATCAAACCTGGCTCTTCCAGATTAGAGTCCGCACTCCTAACTACTACACCAAACTCTCTTTCCCACTACACCAAACTTTAGTGGCTGTTTCCTCCACAGAAGCAGAGTTTGTATCTGCAGCAGAAGCATGCAAATAACTAAAGTGGGTACTACAGTTAATGCAGGACTTTGGGATGGAAGAACCCAGACCAGTGCAACTTTTTGAAGATAATCAGGGATGCATAAAGCTTGCATAAACTGAAGGAATTAATTCGAAGACTAAATGCATAGATGTAAAGCATTATCTTGTAAGTCCGTGTGAAAAAGGTGGACTGTAAATAATTTAGGTTTTTTTTAATCTGCTAAAAAAGGAGCAGGAACTGTCTGTGGTACAGACCATGAACTGTTCATATCGAAAAACAGAATAAAGCTGGAAAAACACCACAACTCTGATAGTGCCAAAATACATTCTAAGCAATATTCTTGGAGTTTAAAGACCATGTAAAGAACCAATTTGAATTACTAAACTCAAGTGAATGTGAAAAAGAAGAACTATGAGTTGAAACTAGCGATATTATCAAGGAAGAATCCAAAAAGACTATCCCTGTAGCCAAAAGGGGAGAAAAGTCTTGATGGATGACTGCTGAAATTCTTGAAATTGCTAAAGATAAATGAAAAGCAAGAATAAAAGATCCCAGAAATAGAATCAAAAGTCTAAACGCAACTTTTCAGCAACTCTCAATATGAAATGGATTGACTCAAGGCAGTCATGATGTTTCCTCTAAGCTGTGGAGTCTTGTGAGCTACTTCATCTTTGTGAGCTACTGGCATTAAGGTTGTGAGCGAGCGATTTGGCCACTGCATAAATTAGTTTGCTCTGGAGCCCTCCTTCCTGAGCTAAGACAAAAATGTGTGAGCCGGAGGCTAAAAAACTGTGAGCTAGCTCACACTAACTCAGCTTAGAGGGAACACTGGTCATGACCCTCATGTTGCAAAATCTGAGTGAGGCTGTTAACAATAGGATATTTTGGAGGACATTAATTCATAGGGTCGCCATAAGTCAGAAGCGACTTGACAGCACTTAGCACACACACAGAGGTCTGGAAAATAAAGGCTCATGTTGCTTTAAAAAATTTATATGTGCTTGGAACACATTCCAGGTGTTGAAGGAGGTTTTGAACTTTTTCTTGAACATTCACCCTTATATGCTGCATGGCAAATGTCTTTTGAAATACAAAAACCGTTTGAAAAATAGCATGGATTTTAAAAATGTTTGCTAAAAGGGAACAGAATTAAAGCATTCACCCACTATCTTTGACTGTACCAACCAGATTATGGGAGTCAGAACATGTGCAAAAAAATAGCATTTTTCAGGTTCAAGTATATTGAACCAAAAACACACACGAAAGATATTTCCCAATATTCCTGAATCCCAATATTGGTATGATGTTGGGATTTGGGAAATATTCAGGATTGCCACATTTTTTCAGCTCTATTATACCCTATGGGGACCATTACAGTCCTTCCAACCTTTGTCACATCCCAAGACACATGGGTGAGAGGGCTAAGAACATAAACCCTCCTTCAACAGTGATGCTGTGCAATGCCAGGCACATTAATAATAAAACCATGATGCTGCAAAACTATATTGCAGGACATGTGTGGCATTCCCCGCACTCCCAGTCGGGTCTTTGGCCCGTAGCCGTGCTGCCTCCTTTAGTGTCTGGGCCGTGCCAACCTGGTGTGGGTGCTGGGGACGCCGTTCGGCTCTTGGAGGAAACACCTTTGGCAGACAGAGCTTGCCTCAGACACAGGCCTGGCAGAGGGTTATGTCACCCTCTTCGCCTGCGCTGGATCTGGCCCTGCTGGTCGCTTTCCCCTTCTCTCTCACACACGTGCGCCCACGCCCGCAGCCAGTCCAGTGCCTCCTCATCAGCTTGCTCTGCCGCCGACTTTATTTCCACCAGCCCTCCTGGCGTTCCCAGCACCCGGGCCCCACCCCCGCTCAAAGGCACGGACCCCACCCCCCCCTTGCAGCCCGCCCTCCCCTTGCGTTTCAGAGGAGCCTGGCGCGGCGGTCTCTCTCCTGGCGTCCTCCTTCGGCGTCTGCAGCGCACGGGGGCGGGCCCTGGCTCGTCCTAACGTTCCCGGGCCGCCGCCCATGCGCCTGTCCTCAGCGCCGCTCCACCTGTCGGCCCCGGCGCTGGCTCCCGGTGTTCGGTGCTCCCATGTCTTCGTTGGCTCCGCGCTTCTCCGCCTGTCGGGGGGGTCGCGCCGGCCGTTCCGGGGGTTCGGCTGGCCCTGTCAGGTATGGGGGCGACCGGGCGGTTGGGTTGGGCCAGCACTCCTTCCCCGCGGCTCCCGGGCTTCCCAGGGGCTCGTCCTGGCCGGAGCCGGGACAACATGATGTGGACCTGGCATGCATGACCAAGACCTGGACAAGGGAGGATGAAACAGTCACCTTAAAAGAGCTGACCCCACCAGGTTTCTCAGTCCTCCATCAGTCCAAAACTGAGAGACAGGTGGGTGGGTGGCGATACTCATCTGAGAGGATTTTTCCTTCAGGGCACTCTCCACTCCAAAGATCTCCAGTATTGATTGTGTACGCCTAGTGTGGGATACTGAGGAGAGTTTGGCTGTCTGTCTGGTGTACTAACCGCCTAGTACCCCAGTGGAAAGCCTACCAAGCCTACTTGCAGGCTGGGCCTTGGAGTTCCTGAAACTAACAGTACTGGGGGACTTCAACGTCCATGCTGAAACTGCTGCCTCTCTGCAGGTGTTGGACCTGGTGTCCTCTATGGTAGCATTAGAACTCTCTCAGATTGTATCAGTTCCCACATATCATGCAGGCCACACACTGGACTTCATCTTTGGCATGGGGATGAATAGGGACCTAATGGTTAAAAAGAAAGTGTCATGGTCAGATCACTTTGCCCTGAAAGTCCAGTTGGGTGTCCCAGCCCCCCTGTGTGGGTGGCGAGCAGATTTATGCTTGCCTGTGAAGATTAAAGGACTCAACTGGGTTCCAGAATGCTCTGTGGATCCAATGCCATCCAGTGATTCATTAGATGTGCTGATAGAGGACTGGAATTCCCATCTCTCTGAAGCCATCAATAAAATCAGTCCTCTTTACTCCCGATCCAAATTATCCCCCAGATATACTTCAGAACTCAGGGGGGTGAAATGGGAACTTAGACGGCAGGTTGGTGCTGCTGTTACTGCTTGATCTTACAGCAGCATTTGATACAGTCAGTCACAGTCTTTTGACCGACTGCCTCACCGACGTAGGAGTTTGGAGGGTAGTCTTGAAGTGGCTTACCTCATTTCTCCAAGGTTAAAGAAAGAGGGTGGCACTGGGAGAGAGAATATCAACTAGGTATCCCCTGGTATGTGGGATTCCTTGGGGGCAATCCTCTCTCCAATGTTGTTTAACATCTATATGTGCCCCCTCACCCAACTGGTGCAGTTTTGGGCTGGGGTGTCACCAGTATGCTGATGACACCCAGCGTTACCTGTTGATGGACAGCCAGCCAAACACCGCCCCAGAAAATTTGGCTGAGGGGGTGGAGGCTGTGGTGGGAGGCTTGAAACAGAGCTGGCTGAGACTGAATCCTGCTAAGACAGAGGTTCTGTGGCTGGGAAGGGGGTTTCAGGCTTGGGGTGCCAACTCCCAGCCCTTAACAGTGTTCCCTTAAGTACCTCACCAACTGTCAAGAATTTGGGTGTGTTTCTGGATGCCTCCTTATCATTGGAGGCCCAAGTCACAAATGCTGCCAGACTGGTATACTTCCAGCTACGCCAGGTCAGGCAACTGGCTCTCTACCTGTCTTGTCCTGAGCTAGCCACACTAATCCATGCAACAGTCACCTCCAGACTAGACTACTGTAACTCGCTCTATGTAGGGTTACCCTGGAGACTGACGCAGAAACTCCAGCTGGTCTAGGATGTGGCAGCATGGGTCCTTCTGTCTGGCACTCCTACTCCCAGCCTTCCCCCTTGAGGCAATGGCACAACTGGAAGCTTTTAGCGGCATCTATTAGGTTGATTGTTATGGTTTTTACTGTATTTTAACTCTTTTAACTATGTATTTATTATATGAATGTATTCCACTGTTATACCATCCTGAGCCCTGTCTTTACAGAGGAGGGCAGTTCAAAAATCCAATTTAATCATAAATAAAATAAAAATAGGCTATAATGGAGAATCGAGCTGGGGGTATCTGGGGCTCTAGGGGGGGGCTGTTTTTTGAGGTAGTGGCACCAAATTTGCAGCATACCTGCTGGTGCTTCTTTTCAACCCCCCCCCCCCAGTTTTAAAAAGATTGGACCAGGGGACCCAATTCTGTGGGCCCAAGAAGAAATTGCCCCCATCCTCCATTGTTTCCAATGAAGAAAAAAGTCAGTTAAAGGGATGCAGTCCCTTTAAATGCCTTTTGCAAGCCCCACCATGAGTTAATTCTAAAGCAGTGAGTTCACCTGGAAGCTTTCATTGGAGTTCACTCTTCTTTGGAGTTCACTTGTGGCGTGGCTTGCAAAAGGCATGGAGGGGGGGAAAGGCATTTAAAGGGAACCTTTTTTCTCTCCATGCCTTGCAAAAGTCCAGTCGTGGGCTGGCTCCTTTTTGCAGCTCAGTTGAAACCAAGCTGCAAAGAGGAACCGGCCCCAGCTGAGGCAGTGCAGAGCTGTCAGCTCCACATCGCCCCAGCTGATCCTGTCTTGCAGCTCAGTTTAAACTGAGATGCAAGAGAGGATCAGCTGAGAGCTCTGTGCCATCTCGGCTGGGGCTGGCTCGTGGTATAGCTGATCCAAATAAAAGCTCAAAAATTGGCTTTTTTTGGGGGGGGCTCAGCGGTATCACTAGCCAAATACTAAAAAAATACCAATACAGTATTTTTCGAGTATTTATTTGGTTCGGTTTATACCGAATGCACACCCCTGATCGGGACTATGTGAGTGGCTGCAGACCTATAGATGAAAACCAAGCCTGGAAACAAAGGGCTGGATAGGGTAATCAAGCCCAAGGAACTGTGTGCCCAGTTCTTAAATTGAGCATTACAGGTAAGGAAAAAACTGTATGTCCTGGAAATATATGGAATCAGCCATCAGCTGTACCGCAAAGTTTAATAACGAACATGAAATTAAGCGAACTCCGGAGCATGACAGAAGACAGGAGGGCCTGGCATGATGGGGTCCATGGGGTCACGAAGAGTCGGACTCGACTGTGCGACTGAACAACAAAAAGTTGAATAAAGAGATGCAAATCATAGGAGAGCTAAGAAAATTGTAAAAACAAACAAACCCAGAAGTGCATTATTATGCCATTTATTTTCGGGAAGAAGTTCCTAACATTAACTTGTCTCCTGAGAAAAAGTTAGTTTACATGAATGCCTTTTTAAAAAGTCTAATACTCAATTTTCTGCAATTTATAGTCACTGATTCTTTTAAAGTAGGCCAGGGGTATTCTTTTCCTTTTCCTCTCTTGGCCTTCTTCACCAGACTAATGGCATGCTAATCAATACACTGTTGGTCTGTTTTTATTTTGAGTGTTCTTTTGGAATGGGCGATCTTTCTTTCTTTCTTATGGTAGCATTACTGTCATACTGCTTACAGTAACTACTAATATGAGGATGTTCTTTATTTCATTCAATAGTATTGACTGAGCCATGGAAAAATAGTATGCAGCCAATGGAAAGATATTAGTATCTAATCCAGTGCAATTGTCTCTCATTTACAGAGGCATCACCCAACCTACCAATCATCCAGGACACTAATCCATACTTCACAGAAGTAGAGTGTTCTCCTCCATATTCAGCTTAATCACTGTCCTTGCTCTAAGAAGGATTTATGGGATAAAAGTTGAAAGTATATTTGATCACAGACCAGTCACTGAGGAAGCCACATTATTACATCTGCGGTGGTAAATTGCAAGACGGAACATTCTAAGGATACATTTTTACTGCATCAGCCATTTTGCAATTGGAGACCTTGGCCATGGTTCAGAGAGCCAGCCATCTCTTAGCAGGGAATAACCATGCTGTGCTCCCCCCTACTAGACAGTAAATGCCTTTGAAACGGTGGGAGTTTCAAAAGCAATTTGCAAGGTTTCTTGGTGAAGAAAGTTGGTGCTAAAAGGAAGAAAAGGTCACACTTGCCCACTGGACATGCCTAAAGGCGCTTTCTTGATAATATGTAACAGATACCCCCATAAGGCCAGGTTTAGAAAGATGTACCTGTGTTTAGGACTGCACTTTAAATGTCGATAGCCATCTACGTACGTTGGACACAAAGTTATTACTTTGTAGAATAGCCATGTAAAATAGAGATTTTTTTGAATGGGCATAATTGAAATTCATTTTTATAATGGACAATCTAAATCCATTGGGTTGGATCCTTTGGCTCTTTTCTGCTAAATGATCAGTTCCCCTCTAACAAAAACAATTTTTTGTTCACAAAAACAAGCCTCTTTCCACTTAAAGGCTTCAATGGACTTAGAAGGCTGTAACTCTCTTGAGTATTGCAGTGTAGATCGCCTGCCTTAATATAGACCCACATTTTAGAATCCTGGTAGACTTTTATTCCCCAGTCACACTGATGGTCTTTACTCTTTAATTCCTCTGGGCTCAACTAGGCCTCCTCAGGATGTATTTATTTATTTTAAATATTTTTATGCTGCCTAGGGACCCCTAGGTGGTAAACAATCAAAAGCATTAAAGCAAGCTTTTCAAATATATAATATAAAAATAATTCAAAACAACAATAAATCAAAACATAGCACAGTTAAAATGCACACATAATTATAACACATATACAAGAAAAGGAGGGATTTGAAGCCTGTGTTTAAACTTTTCTTCATTAGATGAAATTTTAGTTGGAATGCAGAGTGTAACTCTGAGACAGAAGTCTGGATACATTAAAGGCTTTATCGGTACAGGTGATTTGAAGTTTATGTAAACCATATACCCTCTCTTCCTTTTTACAAAAGGGGATGTTTTCCTCATTTGGACATGTGTGTGCTTCACATGGCTTTGTGTCCCATGTGGTCTCATATGTGTGATGGCATTTTTTGAGCTAATATCACGTAGGGACAATGCATATATGCTCTATAGGACAGCCATTTCATCCATTACTAAATCACCTTTAAAGATTTACAACTTGCCCCCAACCCAGAGCCTTTTATGAAGGGGACAGTGTTGTGCCTTGCAAAAATTGTTAATGTTGTTGAAATGTATGAACCTATGAACAGGGAAGATGCTAGGTTTTTTTGCACACTAGGCGAGGCTACCTTCTGCCCCCCCCCCCCAATGTGCCCACCAGTTTTCAAACATAAATGCATTTTAGGAAGAATGAAAAATACAAAATTTGAAATTGCTAATTGTTGTTGCTGCCATCTTCTGGGCATGGAGCAGGTGTCACTGGGGGTGTGGGGGGAGGTATTTGTGAATTTCCTGCACTGTGCCAGGGGCTGGACTAGATGACCTTGGAGGTCCCTTCCAACTTTATGATTCTGTGATTCTAGGTTAGATAGACCATGGGGTATTCCCTGGCTGACCTGGATAGCCCAGGATAGCCCAAAATCTGGGTCTTCCAGCACTCTAGCCACTACAGCACATCACCCAACCTCCAGACTTAGCTATGGCACAGAGTCAGGCTTGTCCTCCAGAACTGGTCTGACCTGGATAGCCCAGGATAGCCCAATCCCATCAGCTCTCAGAAGCTAAGCAGGGTCGGCCTTGGCTACTATTTGGAAGGGCAACCTCCAAGGAATACCAAGGTGATGATGCAGAGGCAGGCAATGGCAAACCAGTTCTGAACCGTCTCTTGCCTTACAAATAAGTCTAGTTCGCTACCTTGTGGTACATAAGGCTAAAAAAGCTAGAACTTCTGGCTGCCAGGCAATCTTAGGATCTCCAGGCTATTCTAAACACACTGCCATACGATATTACTAATAATTATTATTATTCCAGGGTCTGGGATCAGAAGCACCCAAAAGGCATGTGGCAGCCTGCAGCTGCTGCAGCACACACTCCAACAGCACTGTCCCATACCTGGACTGTGCTCCACACCCTTGCCAAGAGCCAGCGTGGTGTAGTGGTTAATGTCATGGACTAGGGTCTGGGAAATCCAAGTTCAAGTCCCCACTCTGATTGAACTATAAAGATGAAAGAGAGATGGGCTTGTGAAGAGGAAAGGGGGAAGGTGCCCATCCGGGCGAGTGCAGAGACAGGAAGAGGAAAGGGTGGGGGAAGAGTGGCGAGCAAGGCAGGAGTAGCGGGGCAAGCTAAGCAAGGTGCCCAGATCCAACCCACCCCCCGGCAGCACAGAAAGGCACATCTGCGGGGGAATCGGGGCCGAAGGCAGGCAGATGAGATAAGCACCTGGGCGCAGCAGCCAGCCAAGGAGTCAGGCTCTTACCCTGCAGTGGGGAGGGGTCTGGGCACTGCTTGGAGACATTGGCTGTGTGCAGGGTTGATGGTGTCTCCCGCCGCAGGGGTGCCAGGCCTGGAGGCGAGGGCTCTGGGTTTCCCTGGAGGATTTGCATGCCAGGCCCGGGGGTGCCTGGAGGGGCAGTGAGGGTGGGTGACTGGGGAGGGATGCCCGCAGTCAGCGTGGAACTGACCAGGGGCACAGGGCTGCTTGCTTCTCTTTCTCCCCGTCAGGTGAGCCCCGAGGCGGCCGGAGACGAGGATTCCTGCTTGTTGTCAGTGCCGCTCTTGCTGTCATCCTTGCCCCCTCGCTGGCCTCTGCTTCCGCTGATGTTTGCGCCCTAGGCAGTCGCCTAGTTGGCCTTAATGGTAGGACAACCTTGCCTATGAACTGTATCAGTGGCCCATGTTGTATTGTCTCCTTTCCAATGTATTGGACAGAGGTTTTTCCCAATCCTGATATTGGAGATTCTGGGGACTGAACCTGGGGCCTTCTGCATGGAAAGTATGTGCTTTAAACTGAGCTTTGTCGCATCCCAGTAAGTGCTTACAATTAATTGCAACTGATCAGCAGTGATTTCCTCCCCTTCCACACCATATAGGATGCCACTGTTGCATGTTGCCAAAACCTTCTGGACACTGTGGACACTATGTGCAATATGAGGATGACATTGAGAACCTGTAGCAAAATACTTCCATCATTTTCTTTCATCTTCAATTGGATTCGGTTCAGTATTTAATCATGGGAGAAGTCTTCTGTGTATATTCCCTAGTACAACTGGAGTAAAATTGATCTTTCAGTGTAATCTTATACACAAGCCCCCATTCCACTCCCTCATCCATCACCGCAAAGAGCCGCACTGTAGTGAGCTATAAACTGATGTCATTTTACAAGCAATTCCAAATCAAATGGAAATGTAATCCCGAGGGCTTGGCTATGTTTGTGTATGTTACAAATAATGTTCAGCGCTCCAAATATGGAGCCCATTTACAGCTCCGTTACGTAGCCTGTGGATGACTGTGACTGAAAAACAGCTGTGCAGGTAAGATGGAGAGCACTGCCAGGCCCCTCAATCATCTCACAGTCGGTACTTATCAATCACTTGCTTCTATATACCATAAAATATCCAATCAAATGGCCACCGCCCCGTTGACTCGGATGCCTCCGCATACACATTCCTTTCCCAAATTTACCAAAGGTGAGGGGCAGCAATGGAGAGCACTCCAGAA